>NC_068364.1:81875162-82067226 GCF_020536995.1 Dreissena polymorpha
TGGTAAAGAGTTAAATACGTATCTAAGTGGTAAAGGGTTAAATACGTATCTAAGTTGTAAAGGGTTTAATACGTATCTAAGTGGTAAAGGGTTTAATACATATCTAAGTGGTAATGGGTTAAATACGTATCTAAGTGGTAAAGGGTTTAATACGTATCTAAGTGGTAAAGGGTTAATGATGTTTTCCAGCTATCCTAAGCATGACTATGACACCAGCATGCGTGACACAGACATTGCTCCTAGATTCCTGCTGCCACTAGTTGACCAAACGAGAAAACTGGGCGAGTCCGTAGAATTCAGCGTCACAGGTAACATACAATTTCATCATGCATTCACTCACTTGATAATTGATATGATTTATAATTAAGTTTTGTTGCTGTAAACATTTTATAATGAGTAAAATAAGTGCACATACATACAGTTTTATGACAGGAGCCTTGGCTGTGATTGAAGGTTCTTGTGCTCAGTTTGTTTGCTGTGGTTGATTTGACAGATTATTGGAAATAAAGAAAATGTGCGATAAAAATAAAAAATAAATCATGACATTTCAACAATCAAAGTTATAAATGTAAATCTACCCATGTTAAAAAATTGCCATTGCATGGTGGATATGTTGCCAGCTCCATTGCCACTCTGAAAGCATTCTCAAAATCATTCAAAATGAAACCTAGAACTGTTTCTAAAATATGTACCCAGAATATAACACAATAGTGTATCCATAAGTGACAGGCATTTATACGCAGTGATCAAGCCAAAATGTGAGGTTATTTAGATTTAACAAGCTTTTGAATGATGGAAATCTATTTATAGTCACAACACGACCTGAGCCACAGGTCACCTGGTACTACAATGGGGTCATGGTCACTGAAAGTGAGAACTTCACCTTTGAGCACACGACAGGCGTGTACAGACTTGTCATCAGGCGAGTGGACAAAGAACACGCTGGTCAGTGGAGGTGTGTGGCCAACAATGACCTTGGTCAGGCCTCCTGCTACTGTGACCTCAAGGTCATTGGTAAGTGGGTCAGGGTCATCCTGTATTCTTATTGTTGAAGTATGTATAAGGTATATAACTTGATGTATTCTTTAAGGCACAAAGTTCAGTTTCATGCCAGGGCTCTATTGGTAAAAACTTAAACAGCCAATAAACTCAAATGTCAAGCAAATGTATGAATAATGTTATAAAACTTACTGTATAAACATCAATTCGTCTGGAATTGCAAATAATTAAATAATAATCTGTTTATATCTTTATTGATATTAATTATTTAAGTAAGTAATTAAACTTAATGGCTATTACCTAAACCCTTCGTTAGAAGATTTGAGCAACTGAGACCTGGATGTAAAGGCCTCTTCCATGCTGGATTCATGATTGTAATGGCTGATGTCCTTTTAGAATCTGTCCCAGACAAGTACAAGCCACCGAAGTTCACCCAGCAACTGGAGGACATGACCATCCTGGAAGGCACAGAGGCTCGCCTGGAATGCCGGGTGGAGGGAACACCTAGATGTGATATCCAATGGTGGGTGGCAGTTTGTTAGACTATGACAATAGAAACACCTAGATATGTGATATCCAATGGTGGGTGGATGTTTGTTAGGCTATGACAATAGCTGGAGTGTTAAGTACAATAGGGTTAATATTAAAAATGTAGCGCTTTTGAAATTGCAGTCACGTGCTCAATATCATTTAACAGGGGAGAGAACCACGGAGCCAATCTGAAGTATTAATCAATCACACTGTCAGGGGACCTCTTTTTCATTTTATTCATATATTGTTGTTTGTTTCGTGCGTTGTTGCAATTATCACTATGGAGTAATATAGCTGTATCGATTTGTACTGTATTTCTTATGATACTTAATAAGCGAAAGGTATGCTGATGTGTACAAACGGTATTTCTGTTTCAGGTTCAAGGACAGAAAGTTGATCCACCCAGGTCGCCATTACTCCGTCACAATTGAGGAGAACGTGTGTATTCTGAGGATCAGGGAGATATTCACAAGCGATGAAGGACACTACATGTGCCATGCTGAAAACAAGGCTGGGTCTGCATCCACTGAGGCTAGAGTCAGGGTTCAAGGTCAGTGATTCTCACTTTGTATTAATATGAGTCGCGTTTCCAGGAAAACTGGGCTTAATGCATGTGCATAAAGTGTTGTCCCAGATTAGCCTTTGCAGTTCGCACAGGCTTATCAGGTAAAATACTTTTTGCCTACATTGATTTTTATTTTACAATGGACTTCCTGTAAACGAAAATTTCCATAAAAGCGGAAAGTTTCATCCCTTAATAGTCTGCGCAGGCTAATCTGGGACAACTCTTTACGGCACATGCATTTAATCCAATTTAACCAGAACATGACTCATATAATTTGATGTTGTGTAATTTTCCATTATATTGAAATGTATTTGAATCACTATAATGGTATCACTGTCCTACAGTAATTAAAGCAACATAAATTATTGTAGATCAGTAAAGATAACAAGTGAAAAATACTCATTAGCTCTTTCAGTGCTGGAACCGAATTTTGAAGGCCTTTGCAAACAGTTTGGATCCAGATGAGACGCCACAGAACATGGCGTCTCATCAGGATCCAAACTGTTTGCTATTCTAATAGTATTCTTTGAAAAAAATCGAAGAAATGCTAATTTTAGAAGTTCAGCAGACGACATTTTAGCAGACGACACATTTCCCAGCATGCAAAGGGTTTATCATATTGATAACTTTACTGTAAATAACTTGTTCACCAATTCAGTCAGCAAACCTGTAGAGGAACCTCTGTTGCCAAGCACAGCCGGCCGAGACACTTTTGCCAAACCAACAGCAGACACACCGAAATACTCCTACGAGAAGGCTCCCGATTTCACAGCACGTCTGCAAAGCCGTTCAGTGATTGAGGGTAACAAGATCCGTCTGATGTGCTCTGTCACAGGGGTACCTAACCCGCGCGTGACCTGGTTCAAGGATGGCATGGAGATCACCCCTGGTGGACACTGTCTGCTAACGGTGAGTTCACACTTCCTTGGAGTTGTGACTCAAAAACATCTTCAGTGTTTATATACATACTTAGCCTCAACTTCTGAGGTTCAATCTAGATATACTTAGCCTCAACTTCTGAAGTCCAATCTTAATATACTTAGCGTAAACTTCTGAAGTCCAATCAAAATATACTTAGCGTAAACTTCTGAAGTCCTATCTTAATATACTTAGCCTCAACTTCTGAAGTCCAATCTTATTATACTTAGCCTCAACTTCTGAAGTCCAATCTAAATATACTTAGCGTAAACTTCTGAAGTCCAATCTTAATATACTTAGCCTCAACTTCTGAAGTCCAATCTTAATATACTTAGCCTAAACTTCTGAAGTCCAATCTTAATATACTTAGCCTCAACTTCTGAAGTCCAATCTTAATATACTAAGCCTCAACTTCTGAAGTCCAATCTTAATATACTTAGCCTAAACTTCTGAAGTCCAATCTTAATATACTTTGCCTCAACTTCTGCAGTCCAATCTTTATATACTTAGCCTCAACTTCTGCAGTCCAATCTTAATATACTTAGCCTCAACTTCTGAAGTCCAATCTTTATATACTTAGCCTCAACTTCTGAAGTCCAATCTTAATATACTTAGCCTCAACTTCTGAAGTCCAATCTTAATATACTAAGCCTCAACTTCTGAAGTCCAATCTTAATATACTTAGCCTAAACTTCTGAAGTCCAATCTTAATATACTTTGCCTCAACTTCTGCAGTCCAATCTTAATATACTTAGCCTCAACTTCTGCAGTCCAATCTTAATATACTTAGCCTCAACTTCTGAAGTCCAATCCTAATATACTTAGCCTCAACTTCTGAAGTCCAATCTTAATATACTTAGCCTCAACTTCTGAAGTCCAATCCTAATATACTTAGCCTCAACTTCTGAAGTCCAATCTTTATATACTTAGCCTCAACTTGTGAAGTCCAGTCTTAATATACTTACTTAGCCTCAACTTCGGAAGTCCAATCTTTATATACTTAGCCTTAAACGTTTCATAATACTTGACTTGTGTTCTGTCTGCTAAGTGTGAGTTCCTAGGGTTATGTTCTAGAACCTTCTTTATAGAAAAGGTTTAATTGTATATGTCATTGGGTATATAGACCCTAAAATGTGTGTGTTCTTATGCAATTAATAGGTTTAAACTGATAATTGCAGATTGAAAGTATGCTATGACAGCTTGTATTTACATGTACAGTAACATTTCCTTGATCACTGTTGAGTCATTATTTTAACTTCACAGATTGTAGTAGTTGTTAGCTGATTTTACTTGCATTCTGTCATACTATTTATAAAGAGCATACTGCCATATCATAGGAGTATTGATTTAAGTTCACAATCATAATCATGGATAATTTATATTCCCCATTATTGATCAACTTCTTAAACAACCAAATATTTAAACTGTTTCTTTCCTAAGGTAAACTTATTGAGATTTAATCGTTTTTTTCATAGAACAACTATGGTCTCGTTGAACCTTGAAATTCTCTCGGCCTCAACCAAGGATGCCGGTACCTACAGTGTGAAGGCAGTGAACGCGTTCGGAGAAGCAGAATGCAGGGCCACAGTCTCAGTGGAAGGTAAGCATGGCTTTCTTTTGACATCGACAACAGCATGGATTCATAGAATTACAATACATACTTTTTTGTCAGTAATTGTAGATTGCATACCGTATTGCAATCTGAAAGCACCTTATTTAACCCTTTGCATGCTGGGAAATTTGTCGTCTGCTAAAATGTTGTCTGCTGAATTTTTAAATTAGCATTTTCTTCGATTTGTTTTCAAAGAATAGCAAACAGTTTGGATTCTGATAAGACGTCACGTTTTGTGGCGTCTCATCTGGATCCCAACTGTTTGCAAAGGCCTTCAAAATTCGGTTCCAGCACTGAAAGAGTTAATGTTACTGGTTTTCTTTTCTAGGAATATCATTATGTTCTTCAGATATACATTATTAATGTTTAACAAGTTGATAGTAATATAATATAGATAATCACTTTATTTGAAATTATATATGCCCTCTCATAGGTTTGATAACATGTTAAGTGTACCATAACAAAACAATCAAAAACAAATGTTTCAAGTCTGTTACATTGTGTATTTAAAACAATGTTTGCAAATATCATATCCTTACAGCTGCCCGAAAATCACCGTCACCAAAGCGTTACGAGATCACCCGGAAACCAGCGTTCACCATCATGCCCCTTGACCTCACCGATGAACGAAGGTCAGGATGCGACCTTCACTTGCAAGGTCGATGGAAATCCGATGCCAACAACAAAATGGTAGAGTTAGCCCCCTTACTTTATTGAATTATCAGAGTAAGACAGTAACAATGCTTGTAAATGTATGTTTTAAATTTATTTTATTTTTAGTTCATTTATAACTTGTACTTTGAAAAATTCATGTCTATTCTGCATTATGTTTTATCAGAGCCATTGTAGTTATATACTGATTATTAAAAAATCAACATTAATTTACTGCATATCACATTTGTTCAGCTGAATATAATTTAGCTTCACTTTAATACATGGAGTTTACTTCATGTACAATAGGTTTTGAAATAATTGTTGTATGGGAATTCCCTTAATACTTTTGTTGTCATGTTTTGCATTTGATTTAAAGAGCATATTTTGGGTTTGATGTCTGTCTAATGTGCGGATTGTCAGATGTTTATTCCCTGATCATGGACAGTTCTCTTCAACTGATACAAATAAAAGTTTATACCCGGACAAGTTTTTGAGTACCTTAGTATGCCTAAGATTTCAGATGTGATTGAGCTCAAATATAACAGGTCTAAACCTAAAAATACTTCTCCGGCAAAAGGATAAGAAGGACATCATCGAAAATATAATAGGTCTAATCTTGAAATTATTCCCAGGCAAAAGGATACGAAGGACATCATTGATGGCAGACGGTACACGATCAGCATGGATTCTGAAGGTTACATAGAGATCACGATCCGTAAGGTGACATCTAGTGATGAAGGACTGTACTACTGTCTGGCCCAGAGCAGCGCAGGACGCTCCAAGTGTTCAGCCTCTCTACGTGTTATTGGTGAGTTTGATTTGAGCTTTTGGATTGCTGCCTTGGAATATTATTAATTATTGTGTGATTATGGTTTATTAGTTAAAATTGTTTGTATTGTGTAATGTGATTTAGTTATTGCATTAGGTAATATTACACATTCTTAATTATCATATTAAATGCATATACATGTAATAAGTGAGCCATTCTCTGGGAAAGCCAGGCTTACTGTTTTGTAATTTAATCATGTAAAAAATAGTCCCAGATGAGCCTATGTTATCTGTATAGGCTGATCAGGAAAGTAACATTTCATCTAGACCGCATTTTTGTTTAGAAAAGACTCCATTTATTTGCGAAATTCCATAAGTGCAGAATGTATCATTCCTGATTAGCCTGTGCAGACTGCGTGCACTTATTTGGGACAATATTATAGGGACATGTATTAAGCCAAGTTTTCAACAAGCGTGGCTCATTTGTAATGTTGCATTGATTTAAGTGCATTTATTAGTACACCATGGAAACTTACTTTTTTTTTTTATTACAACATGACTGTGTCATTCACTTTGTCCAAGATTTTGCAAAGCTTTTGATTTAATTAGATCTGTAAATATGTACTGAGATATAAAAGAGAGACATGAGCCGCGTTCTGAGAAAACTGGGTTTAATGCATGTGCGTAAAGTGTTGTCCCAAATTAGACTGTGCTGTCCACACAGGCTTATCAGGGATGACACTTTCCGCTTTTATGGTATTTTTAGTTTCAAGGATCGGGGATGACACTTTACGCACATGCATTATGCCCAGTTTTCTCAAAACACAATGAGTGTTCAAACAAATACTCGTTTAACAACCATCAAATGGTGCATTTTGATGAGGCTAAAAAAAGTATAGTCGTATGCACTTGCAAGGAAAATGTATTGTCCTTTGCTTTTCTAGCGAGAGCCAAGAGCCCACCACGGCCAAAGACATATGAGGAAATCTCTGCAGAGCGCGCCCAGATGGTGTCCCAGGAGCCCAGACATGTAACCTTGACCTCTGGTGACCCTCCAAGGTTCAAGGTCAAACTGCCAAAGGTTGTTGAGTTGGAGGAGGGAGACAGACTCCGCCTTGAAGTGCGTGCAGATGGCACGCCAGAGCCAAATGGTACGTTGCAATGTAGTGTATATGAAATAATAGAATATAATAAACGCAAAGTGAACCTTGCATAAAAGATCAAACCTTCGATTGTAAGTAAGAACATCATTTTGATAAATACCTGAAAAAGCATAATTTCATGTGCACATACTTGTTGATTAATGTAACAATTTACAACAAAAAATAAAAAAAAAACTTAAAAAAAATTGCTTTTATAATCTGATGAAGGCATAGCAAAAACAGTGGTAAATGGAAAATATTACGCGTTGCTGCATACTTTTTCTTATAGATAATTGATTAAGAATGCTCCATAATGCTAAAATAGCTGCATATTTTTTCTTAATAGTAATTTATTATAATAATGTACCATAGGACATGATAAAAAAATTCAAAATGTACCATAGGATATAATAGTTACAAATTAATATTATTGTCATTGGAATAATCTCCTGTCCCTACTTGACGAAGTAGTACATAGAAGGAATATTTCGATAATCCAGTAACCTGGCATCGAGGAGCCCTGGACCTGTCACATGACATGCGCTACAGAATATCGACCTATCAGAGCAAAGAAGTGCTAGAACTGCGAGATGTCATGGTTGCCGACTCTGCGGAGTATGTGGCCAGGGCGCGCAATGTTCATGGCGTCGTGGAAACCAAATGTATCGTCAAGATTAAACGCAGGAGCCCTAGACGTGATGAGTATGACAGCTTATTATGTGCTCTTTGTATTACTAATTGTTAAGGTCAGTTTGTTAAAAAATGAGCTTGAAATGATTTTTTACTCTTCACAGTTCGTTTTTTTTCTTGTTAATATATTTCACTGCACTGTCATTCGTAACAAATCGTAACAAAGACAAATTAGTGATTGTTAACAGAATTAACTAACAAAAAATTGTGTTTATTTGTTGGCAATAGCTTTCACTACACAACAACCCTAAAAAAGATACTTGACAATTTTACTAGTTCAAACAAATAGAGAAGCACTCCTAATTCAGAAAAATGTTCAATATATGTTTGTTTATTGATAGTAATAAAGTATAATTATGTAATACGTTTCAAAGGTAATTTTGCATAACCAACAAAACATTTAAACTTCCATACATATTGAAAAGACTGTGAGGAAGAAGGTGTTGGAAGAAGGTGTACTAGTAACGTGTCGGCATTTGATTCCAGAGGTCTCGGTTTTTAACCTCAGGGCAGAACATTTTTTCATATTATCTTTTTTTCGTGTCGTTAATATTATTTAGACATATTTCAAATGTTACAATTTAGTTACTGATTTCATTGAGATTGTTAAAAAATGAAAATTTATGAAGAAGTCCCTTAAAATGCAGTCCTGTTTCTTTCAGTGATGACCTGGCTGCCATGCAGGCTGCTGGAGCAGGTGAGTGATCTCCCTTGAAATAGAACCATAATTACCTCCCTTTGGGCTATTTCGTTATAGCCTTGTTATATTTCCTATTTCCTTATAGCTTTTTCATAATTATTTCTTATTGCCTTACAACTTTGTTGTATTCCATATGTCCATTTAGGTGTGTCATATTTTCTATTTCCTTGCAACTTTGCAATACATGTATTTCCTATCTGGGTCACATATTCTGTTTCCATGTAGATTTTTCATGTATGTATTTCCATGTACATTCTGTTTCCTCAAACTTTCTTGGCTGTTAGGATTAAGAAATTATCAGGTTTAAACGTAGTTTATTGTAAGTCTTTCTTCCAAGAAAAGCATTACTTCATATATCAGATTTCTTTGTAATCATCTTTTGATAGTGAACTATTGTTACAAAATGTAATAATGGAAGGAATAAAACTTACATAAACAAATGAAGCACAATTTCTGAAATCCTGAACCAAATGTCAAGTTATGGCCCATGTCTTTGCAGAGAGCCAGCCAGATGAAGGATTTGGTACATATTCTATTATTTCATATGTTCCTAACACACTTACTCCTACTTTTAGCTCTCTCATAGAGTAGAATTAGTATAATACATGAACAAAGTATCTACTGTAAAACGCAGATTTAATGTGCTGTAGCTGAAAATAAAGGTGATGTAAAAAAGTGTATCAAAATAATTAAAAATGTGCTTAAAAACATTTCTTAAATTAAAGTTATTTATTGGTGTTAAAACTGTCTCAGCACAAAATCACTGCTTTACGGTACTAATATCTTAAGAGCATTGCTACAAATAATACACGTTCACATCTTAAACTAGCATGTTACAACTAGCATTTATATATACATTGACATTTTAATTTAATTGCCATTCACATTTGCATATAAGCCAGGCTCTATGAATTAATGCATGTGCATAAAGTGTCATCCCAGATTAGCCTGTGCAGTTTGCACAGGCTAATTAGGGACGACACTTTCCACCTAAACTAGATTTTTGCTTAGAAGAGACTTTTTTAAACAAAAAATATCATAAAAGCGGAAAGTGTCGTCCCTGATTAGCCTGTGCGGACTGCACAGGCTAATCTGGGACAACACTTTACACACATACATTAAACCCCATTTTCACAGAGCGTGGCTTATATTTAACTATTAATTCTGTGTAATTTTAAGTCCTGATATTAATTATGTTAATTATATGAAAGATGTAGCATATTTGTTTCTATAGAAATCTAGTTATAACGGTAGTTCACTATTTAATGAAAATGACAAACTCTGTTCACACCATCCCTGTAACTTAGTTTAAGATTAACAAGTGTACTGGTATAAAATCATTTACTCACTGGAATAAGTTTTATGCTAGTAAAACTGGACATTATCATTTATATAACTTGGTGCATTATTAGTAACAGTACTAACTACATGATTTTATATACATACATGGTACTTATTTGCCAAAAAAAAGATTTGTTTGAAAACCTTTGTTTCTTTCCAAAAATAAAATAATTGAAAACACATGCATTTTAAAGAATCTGGTACATTTGTGTTACTAGTTGTATGAATACATTGTCTGATCTGAATAATATGAAATTTCCTTAAGTTTTCACTAGGGAGCCATAATCTGCAGGCCATTTAGCTTCTCATTACTTAAAAAAAGATCACTGGATACAATTATTATAAATTACTTAATTGAGGTGACGTAGTGAGTAAATAAAAAAAAACAACATCCTTACTCTGGGAAAACAGGGCTTAATGTTTTTGCGTAAAGTGTTGTCCCTGATTAGCTTGTGCATTGAGCACAAACTAATCAGGGATGACACTTTCCGCATAAACTGGATTTGCACTTAGACTTAGAGATTTCCGTTAAACAAAAAATAATACAAAAATGGAATATTTACACACATGCATTAAATGCCATTTTCCCAGAGCGAGACTAAAATGTTTTACTTACTTTTACCTTACTTGTGAATAACAATTTAAATGTGAATGTGTTGCTTTCTCAGCTCCATTCTTCATGAAGCCACTGCCTCCGTCTATCGATGTGATGGAGGGATTCAATATCCAGATGGACTGCATCATCGAGGGAGGCATAGATCTCGTACAGTACAAGAGCGCCAACATCAGGCACATGCAGCGGGAATTCTCCAGCCGCGGATTCGAGGGACGATACACGCGAATCGAGCCCAAAGACATGCCTGCCACTGACAGAGAGGCAAGAATGAGTGAGAAAAAATCAGAAGGAAAATCCCAGCAAGAACCGCGCATGGTGGCTCCGGATTTTGTTAGGAAACCGCAAGATTTGGAGGTCAAGATCGGGGCCACTGCAGAATTCTGCTGCGAAGTTACTGGAGTGCCTGATCCAGAAGTCATGTGGTACGTATAATTACATAATTAAGAATCCTATTGGATATGCATTTATTACTAGGTCATGGCTTAAAGAGCAGATTTCATACTTTCAAAAACTCATACTGTTAATAAATTGTAGAACAAATTTTATACGCAAAGAAAGTCTTGACTTGTTAAAAATTAAAGTCATCATTGTTTACAGATTTGTTGAGTTGAGTTATACATTCATGTGTAGAATTTTTTTAAGAATTGTAATGCACAAAGCCATCATTAATTCAAAATTTTAATATGCATAAAACAGCAACATGCCAATCTAAATAATCAAATGACTAATGTATGAATTTCAGGTTGAAAAATGGCCGACCAGTCAAAGAAGGCTTATATTCAGAAGGAAACCGTTACCGACTGGTTATCAAGGACGTTACCCAAAGCGATGCAGGTCACTTCATCTGCACTGCATCATCTGATGCTGGAATGAAATCCTGCCAAGTGACTCTCAGTATCCAAGGTATGTGGGACCAGGCAACACAAATATGAGCCTAGATCTGGGGCCGTATTCCAGTAGCTTCTTAAGTTAAAAAATAACTTAAGTTGAAATATTGCGCAATATTTTTTCTTATCTCCGCCATTTTTTCTTTATACATAAGATTTCACTTAAGTTAAATTCTGGTAGCTTCATAAACTTAATAAATTTCTTTACTCTGTGTATTTTTTCTCATATATTTAAAAATAAGTTAACTTTCTTTAACTCTTGAAGGAATTTCTTAAAGAGAAATACTAAGCGTCTCATGTTTTGATTTTTACATTTCAAATTTAACTTAAGAAATTTATTTAAGAAATTTCTTAAGTTAAGTGAAAACTTAAGAAGTTACTGGAATACAGCCCCTGGGAAAACAGGGTTAAATGCATTTGAATAGAGTGTGCGCAGGCTAATCAGAGTTGACACTTTCAGCTTAAACTTGATTTTTTATAAGAAGATACTTCTGTTAAACGAACAATACCATTAAGGCGGAAAGTTTGGTCCATGATAAGCCTGTGCAGACTGTACAGGCTAATCTGGGACGACCCTTTATGCACATGCATTAAGCCCGATTTTCCTAGCACGTGACTCATAGTGATATTGTTGCAACTGCGGGTCTTCAAAAGTGACCCTGCTGTTCTTATCACTCAATCATTAGTTTTATTGAACCATAGTACCCGTGTTCTTTCATCATGCATGAATTTACAATCATTTTAATTGAGAGGATACTGTTGTTTTGATAGTTGATATTTCATTGCATTTGAATGCATGCTACACACAAATTTCCATAAATCTGAAATTGAATACAATCATATTTAGGTACAGCCCACCAGTTATAATCTGCCAGAAAGTATACTTTTCTTCAGAAAACGTTTCTGTCTGTGTTTCAGCAACACCTACTGATGCCCCGACATTTGTACAAGAACTCAACCCCGAGACGAGTGTCAATGCTGGAGAAAGTGTAAAGCTGGCGTGTAAACTAACTGGCCACCTGAAGACAGTGCAATGGATTAAAGATGGAAATCAGGTGCGTCGTTCAGTGTTGTTGCTTGATGTTGAAATGCAGGTCCTTACCAGCTTAACCCTTTGCATGCTGGGAAATTTGTCGTCTGCTAAAATGTCGTCTGCTGAATTTCTAAAATTAGCATTTTCTTTGATTTTTTTCAAAGAATACTATCAGAATAGCAAACAGTTTGGATCCTGATGAGACACCATGTTCTGGATCTGGATCCAAACTGTTTGCAAAGGCCTTCAAAATTCGGTTCCAGCACTGAAAGAGTTTAGTAGCATGATATGATGTGTTGGGTCAAAAAGTTCATAGGTATATCTTCAGGTGTATTTTTACACAAAAGGCTTTTATGAATCAATTTATTGACAGTAAAATGTTAAAATCGCTAGATACTGGATAATTGATGTAAAATTGGTCAATCAAATACTTTGTCTGTAGTCATAGATACTTGATAATTCATGTAAAATTGGTCAATCAAATACTGTGTCCGTTGTCTCCAAAGTATTTAACAATTGACACCGTGACTGGATAGGCAAAAGTGTAGAACTGGGAGATAGACAGCTCATGATGAGTGTTATCTGTCCTGGTAGATTTCTTGGTGCCTCTTTTACAACATTTGAAATGGCGGACATGGGAATATTTTGCTAAATTTAATGTAATTTGAAAGCTAACTAGTTTTAATGTTCACAACTAATGTAGGATATTACACATAAAACATGCAGTCTGAGATATGTTAATCACATTGAACTTAATTTAATAATATGTAACTTATATATATTAGTATAAAACATAGTTAATTTAATAAAAGTTAAGGTACAATGTAATATGTTTTAGGTGGTCTTCACTTTTGATTAAAAATCTTTCTTTTTTTAAATCATTGGATTAAAAAATAATCACAATAGCAACTTGTAAATCAGTAATAAAAAAAAAATGTATATTGTATTTTGAATCATTATATAAATTATTATATATATTTTATTGTGATCAAACAAAGATAACATTTTATGTATCTTGTAATATATATCTAACCTATGTGTATGTTCAGCTCTCTGCCGGTGAGAAGCTCACCATGACAACCACAGATGATGGAACTCTGACCCTAGAGATATCTCCCGTTACCCCTGACAACGCTGGAGAGTACTGCTGTACAGTCACCTTGGCAACAGAACTGACCCTAACAACTAGATGCAAACTCACTGTTACAGGTATGCTAATGTTTTTGTTTTATCTTTAATAACTTCGTAATTGTTGATGGTTGTTCTGCATGTATAAGTGCAATTAAATAGTATATTCTGGAGAGGAAAAAAAATGTGTATGCATAAAATGGATTTGAAGTTTTCTAGTACATATATTATCATACATTAAGCTGAATATCAATACTGATGAATTGCTGCCATGAATGTGTCTACTAAGATCAGCTCAGCCTGTCCAGTCAAAGATTTTGGGTAAACCAGAGAAACGTAATGCAAAAACTGTTGAACATGGCAAAACAAATCCAAACAAACAAAAACAGGATTTATTCCGAAGGTTATCTATATGAAGTATACCTAGTCTGCATTGATGGGCAACTATTCCAGACTAGACTGTCGATGCTAATGGCACCCCCGTGTTATCTAGCCTGTATTGATGTGTATCTATTTCAGACAAGACTGTGTGTCTATTTCAGACACTACCGTGTATCTATTTCAGACAAGACTGTGTGTCTATTTCAGACAAGACTGTTGATCTATTTCGGACAAGACTGTGTATCTATTTCAGATAAGACTGGGTATTTATTTCAGACAAGACTGTTGATCTATTTCAGACAAGACTGTGTATCTATTTCAGACAAGACTGTGTATCTATTTCAGACAAGACTGTGTATCTATTTCAGACGAGACTGTGTATCTATTTCAGACAAGACTGTTGATCTATTTCAGACAAGATTGTGTATCTATTTCAGACAAGACTGTGTGTCTATTTCAGGCAAGACTGTGTATATCTTTCAGACAAGACTCTGTATCTCTTTCATACAAGACTGTGTATCTTATTCAGATAAGACTGTTATCTTTTTCAGACAAGACTGTTGATGCTACTGGTACCCCCATGTTCACGCGCCCCCTGACTGACAAGCACGTGAAAGACGGAGACCAGGTGACTATCGATTGTGAGGTCATGGGCAACCCACGACCCCAGATCACATGGTTCAAGGGAACCGTGGAAATACTGGACTCTCGGGTACTATTTTAGTTTTGGGCCTCATTAAATTTATCGCTTTGTATTAAGTTATTGAACAAGGGAGACAACTGTCATATAAATGTCTTTATTTATTTGGTGATTTGGTACAAAAAGTGCAGGTGTAAAATAATAAAAACTCTAGCAACTCTAGCTTTGTGCTTATTAAAAAGCTATCAACTTTTTAAAAAAGGGAAATAAAATGTTGCATTATCGGTCTTGGATTTTATATTTAAATCCTGTTTTGATGAACTAACAACAAACAAAATATGTTTATCCATTCAAAATACACATACCAGTATTCAAGTGGCAATTATACTTGCAATCTTTGCCTCTGGGTTTAAATTTAACTGACATTGTTTTCCCTGTTTTCAGGATTTCCAGATCACATCCATTGGTAACAAGTGCAGCCTTACTTTCCTGGACATATTCCCTGAAGACGAAGGCAGATATTTCTGCAAGGCCAGTAACTCTGCAGGGGAGGCAACTACATCATGCGTTTTGATGGTTGATGGTGAGTTATCTCCCTTTGATTTGAAATGAAATTTATCGCAATATTTCAAAGATAAAAAAACATAACCATTATCATAGCTGTGCTCATATTTTGTACTGCAGATATGGAGTATGTGAATGAATTAAAAAATATTACTGCTATTGAAAGAAATCTTTAAAATGTTCTAGCTGTTTCTATTAATTTTCTTGTTGTTAAAAATAACTAGCATTTAACAATATATAATCATCTGCTTTCATTATGTGATTAAAAAAAATTATATTATACATTCATATTTAAAAAACTACTTTTGTCTGCTTTTGAACATTATTAAATATTGTAAAAATGTTGTCATAGCCTGTTTTGTAAGATGTTGTGTGATGCTTATGAAATTCATAAAAATACCATATTATTTCAACACCATATTATCTGCCTTGATTATTTTAAAGACCATAATTATTATCCTTTCTACCATTTACATTTAATTAACAGAGTTGCATCCCTCATTTATTTTCAAAATTTCAACTTCTCATTATTTGTTGTATTTCCTCCACTAGATGATCTGTCATTCACGCTTGATTCCTCCATGGGATCGTCTTATTCCTCCCTCTATCCTTCACTCCCCAGGGGTAAGGCACTGTTTCCATAGTTACACGGAAATGACCTTGACCTTTCCATGTCACCCAGTGGCAAATATTCCAAATATATTTCCTGCAAAGGATATAGCCGTGTCCAGTAATAACATGGGTTATTAAAAAGTAATAAATCAATTAAACAAACTTTATGAGAAGTACAAAAGGTTTTACATTTAAACCTAAGTTGCAAAGATGTGTGACATGGAAAAGTGAGGACAGATTATTACTAAGAAATAGTGCTGATCTAACATCATGTTTATGCTTCTAGCTAGTCAGTTGTCAGTTGATATATTGATGTATAGATTTTACATATTTTCATGAACATTGTATACATTTGAATTGAATTTAATTTACGTGAATAAAACACAACCTGTATATTGAAAGATTGAATAGTTGGCCAATTGATATAATTATGTGATTATTATTTTGTAGATATTAAATTTTAGCAAAACACATTAATTATATCACAATAAAAAAATACATAAATAGACTAATATGATGTATAGATAATAGTTATATATGATAATGCTGGAACTGTATCTTTCACAATTTATAATAAAAATAGTGTGTTGTAAATACTTTATGATTAAATCTACCACTTTATATTTTTTAAATGATGTTGTAAACATTTTTATTTCACAAATTGTTGAGATACTTATCTCTTGAACATTTGGAATATATTGATCAGTAATTAAAGAAAATGTAGGAAGTAATCATAAATTGAATATTGAGTAAATTTTGCAATTTTTTTTTTAACGAAGGTATTATATATGTTAATACTGGTGATGTTGAATTTGATCTGATCATAAAAATGTATGTTGACCTCTGATGGGGGAATAAGTTGTTATTCGCACTGAAACCAGTGGTTAAGATAGAAAATTGTTAAGCCAACCACCGACCGTTGAAAGAATTGTGGCATGTTTTTAGGAGCGTTAACTCTTCTGACCTTGTAAGGACATGTCACCAGATACACGTACCCACTCTTTCAAGTCCCTATGAATTCTAGAGTGTTCAAATACCGTACATTGCACGGAGTTCGTCTGTATTGTAACTCTTACTGATTGATTATTTTTCTACATAATCTCTAGTATTGTATATACTTATTAGAAAAACCTATAATCCTCCTTTTTTAATCTTATACTCGAAGGACATTTTATTAATTACTACTTGCTTGGTATAGATATGGATAATCTGTATACAAATGATCAGGTTAATCCATATGGTACTTCAGTTTTCATGATGTCATTAAAGGAGCTTTATTTACATAATATCTGGTTAAGGGATTAGATGGTGTATTTCATAAGGACATTTAGGGATTACAATTATTGTGCAAGGATAGCACAGGTGTAATAATATTATCTGATCAATAGGCCCTGATAATGGCAATGACATCACCAAGGAATTTCCAGCAGGAGCTGCACAATTTTTACCTATGTTTGAAATGTGCCATTTATGACAATTAACCTCAGGTGTTCTGTAAATAACAGATGTTTCTTCAATTGCCATTCTGTCTGTTTCATCCATGCTTACATTTGGGCCATGCTGTGTGAAAAGGAGGTTACATGCATGAGCGTAAAGTGTTGTCCCAGATTAGCCAGTGCAGTCCTCACAATCTAATCAGGAACGACACTTTATGCCTTTGCAAGATTTTCATTAAGAAAAGAGACTTCCTTTAAAGGTGAAATTCCATTAGAGGAAAGTGTCATTTGTATTAGCCTGGCCAGACTGCACAGGCTAATCTGGGACAATATTTTGCATTTACGACATTTTTCCGTTCAGACCTGTCATGTTCATTAAGCCCCATTTTCTCAGATCACAGCTCATATTGTGTCCACAGCGGAAGAATAATTATCTGAGCTTGTGTAACAGCGTAATTAATGCCTCATCACTTTCTCCACTTATTTCACATGTATCTGGGTTGAAAGTTAGATTCTAACTTACATATTTAAATAAGAATTACGTGGTTTAAACAGGTGTTTTATATTCAAATAAATGCCGTGACTGCGTGCATGAATAAATTAAGGAAAATCTTACAATGGTTACAGAGATAGTGTGAAAAATATCAAATGGATTCACATGAGTAGGGTCAATATGTGAAAAATACCCTATCAACCCCCCAAACAATTGCTACAAAAGGTATTTAAACTGATCCTGGTAGGGTTGAAGATCCTTTTTTAACATCTCAAAAGGTTAACAAAATCGGACCTTCGGAAGTTGTTTTTTTCAAGATGGCGTCCTTGTTGGCCGGTAAAACTAATTAATGATGATATCTATGTGACTGGGGGATGGGGGCTGGCAACAAACACATTTTATGGTTTTAGGGATGTTCGTAATGAACCAACTGTCAGCACATAATATATTTTTTATATAAACTGGCCTTTAAGATTAACACAAAAGGCAGAAAGTCACATTAAAATCTTCTTGGCCTTTTTGCAAAGTAGCATAACTTAAAACTAACTAAAAGGGCACAGGCTTCAAAGATTTAACTTTCTGGTCTAGTGGCCTCTTTGAGAATGTCACCAGGGGAATAATAGGCTCTCTTAAATGTCAAGGGGTTGGGTGCTTTAATACCAGGACCATTGTGTTAACATTAATAAGGGCTCTGTTTAAGGGATCTTCATCCCATAATGATAGGTTGGCAGTTGTGATTATTGACTATTATTTATGTCTAGACGCCATTCAATGACAGAAAAATGAGTTTAAGCTAGATTTGTTTTTGGTAAAACACATTTTCGCTTTTTTTAATTTTGACTTGTGTGTGATTTTGAACTGAACAGGATTCATTATGACCAAACATTGAGGTTAACAGTTTGGATTAGGTGTTGGAAAATGTTACAGAGTTTCTTCACTGTTATTTGTTTAAAACAATTTACCATTGCTATTTAACTGTAACATCAGCAATAGTATCAAGTGTGAAATAAGTTAAAAGGAAATTAAAAAAATACAATTCACAATAACACTACTTGTGTGGCCTTGCATTGTTTAAACATGGAACTATAAGAACATATTTTTATTAAAAATACACAATGTATGTCACATGACACACATGTTGTCTTATCGTTACATAAATATGTAACCATAACATTATATCAGTGCCTTAGAAGTTGCTTAAGTCAATACAGACTCCTTTTCTCTGTTTCCACATAAAGTTTATTTTTTGTGGCACTGTCTGACCAAGCTAGGTTCAATGCATTTTGCCACACAGAGATCTCTTTGGTCAGAACTAATAAAATGGCTTCTTCATTAGTGTCACATGACCACTCATGGACTGTGAGCAAGTCTGATAGCTTAAATGTTTGACTACTCTTCAAAATAGAAGTATTAATATGGCTTTTTATTGTTGTGCCTTCTTTCTTGAAGAATTCCAGACTGTTTCCATGGTTACCCATTGTCTTGAAATTGTTATTGGTATGGTCCAAATAGAGTTATATTGGCTGTTAATGAGATTTTGTTGTTGGAAATCTTATAATCTCCTGTTTTCTTCAATTTGTTGATGTCATCAGTTGTATTGTCACAGGGCCCCGCAGAGCTTGTATTATATTCTTACAGACTGTGGAAAAAACAGCCATTAGGTCTAAGTGTTATTTTAAAAAATACATGGTATTCCTTAAATATATGTTTCTTTTAGCATCAGTATTATGCTGAGGAATTTTAAGACACACTTTTTTGTCGACAATGATATTCTTGTTTAAATGGTTTTCAACTAGTAAAAGTGAGTAACAACCAAATTTCAGCAAAACCAGTTTAAAATAATGAACTTGTCAAAATAATTGATGGAATTTAACCTGTTTGGCCCCTGAGTAAAACCTTGTGACACTGTGGCCTTGAAATGCATACTTATTTTGATCATTAAAGAAACAGTCCTGTCAGCTATATAATTACCTTTGTGCCCATTGCCAAAACCTTTGTCCTATGTGTTAAATAGTCTTCTATCAGTCCTGTCATAGTTAAAATGAGAAAAAGAGATATGTCATTTAAACTTCAAATTCTTCTATTTTAAAGTGTGCATGTCAATTGTTAGATCATTCATTTAGTGTCTCCAATTCCAGAACAACATGTCACTCAAGATACATATGTCAAACATCTTTTTAAAATCCTTTGCAAGATCTTAATTAGAAACATGAATGTAGGATACTAAACTTGCCTTTGTCTTTTGGACGATTACACTTTGAAGAATGTCGAATGAAACAAACAATTGACTTACCGGTATTTAGATTTTATATCAGGAGTACACTGTATGACTCTCCGTCCATTGTTTTAATCATTGCCTGTAAGGGTAATCAGTATTTGTGGTAACAATTAAAATTGTAATGGAATGAATCATTGTAAATTAATTAATTTTGGTGTTGTTGTGTATCTCCTTCATTCACACCCTCTCTGTGTTGGCATTATTAGATCTTCTGTTTGCTCTATGTTCTTCTTTGAAATGTGTTTGAGTTACCTTTTAAACCTATTTATTTGAAATTTTGAAAGAGTATAATACAAATTATTCATACAAATCAAAACTTTTTTTTAAATGTCAGTAGTGGAAATTTGTTTAAAAAAAATACATTTCATTCAATGAAACTATTTTCCACCGGTATTACTTCCTTTAAATAAGCAGACTAAGTACTATAATTATCTGCTATTATTCTGGTCTCATTTATGTAACACAATTCAAATATACCTCTAAGTACCATGTAAGAACCCAAAGTGACAATTATCACAGTGATAGGTAATGTCATCTTTTATTGCTTTACCCATATGACCCTAAATGATGTATTGTGTAAAATTCCGTTAATATCTCTGAAATGGTCTTTAAAGTTTCAATTGAAATCTTTCTGTACTGCAATAACTTTGCACTTTTCGTTAAATTGAAATGAGGTCACTAAACCAGTGTGAAAGGGGATGTGAAAGTCCATAAGTTATTATCTACAGAAATGACATTTTATTGCCAATTTTTAGTGCTTCAAGAGTCATTATAACTGCATTCCTGTACATACAAAAGCAAAAAAACAACAACAACATAATCTACTTGTAAAATAAATTGTTTGGGGCTTAAAGAATATTTTTTTTATATGAGCCTTGCTCTGTGAAAAGGGGGTTTAATGCTTGTGCGTAAAGTGTCGTCCAAGATTAGACTGTGCACTCTGCACAGGCTAATCAGGGACAACACTTACCGCTTTTATGATATATTTAGTTTCAAGAAAGTCCTTTCTTAGCCAAAATCCAATTTAGGCGGAAAGTGTCGTCCCTGATTAGCCTGTGCAGTCTCAGACTGCACAGGCTAATCTGGGACAACACTTTACACACATGCATTAAACCCCATTTTCACATAGCATGGCCCAATTATGTAATTATTTCTACTTAAATGGTGTATCATTCATATCTGTCATTTGTGTAAATGCGATGGCATGAACAAAAAAACAATAACATGAAAACAATTATGTGATAATGGTAACACAGTAAGGTTATCGTGAATCAGAGGTTTCAGTGAATCAGATGCACCCGAATGGTCAGGTTACAGAGTTACAGAACCAGGAGTCAACAAGTCCTTAAAATGACCGTTCCATTTCCCTTGTCCTTCATGATTGGCAAACACACTTACAGGCTTCCTCCTCTGAACATGGTAGTTTGTTTATTGTAAGTCTCAATTCACATTTGACATGTTTGTTGAAAAGCCTTCATGAATGAAGCAAGGACCACTAGTCCCAGGGTACCTTGGAGAAAACTCAGACCATTGACTCCAGGGGGTATTTGCACAGGTAATAATGGCTCAGCAAAATGCTGTTGGTAAATCAATCAGGACACAAAATAACACCTTATAAAGGCTGAGATAATTTTCAGATTCAAACATTGCTATTTGTAAAAATGTTTTTAAGCTCATCGGAGCACATAGATCTCATGGAAGACTACTTGGATTCCATGATGTATATTGGGACAACTTAAAGAAGTCCTTAGTTGCCATTTCAATGGTTTGTTGACCTTGACCTGCGTATTCCTTATCCTGCACCCATGGGACCTTCATCAACAAGTTGAAAGCCCCACACCTTGTTATCATAACTGGCATTCCAAAATCAGCAGGGATTGTTTTATTCGAAATGAAAACTGTCCACGTCAATACTTTGTATGCAAATGTATTCATCACGCATTCATGTATGTTCTGAATAATCAACAGTAATACCTTTGAAAATTAATGTTTACAGTAAAGGATTGAGTTCCAAGTGTTTGATATGGGTCTTTTTATTTGTTGAATGTCACCGAGTTTTTCATTTGAATTAAGGTCAACTTAGTAGCCCATGAATGAAGCCATATGAGTTTGTTTACATTGGAAAATGTATTCACCCCCTGCGAAATGTTGTTCTGCAGTTCATGAATAATTTGTGAACAGTTCATGAACTGTTCGTGAACTGAGTTCATGAATTGTTCACGAATAGTTCGTGAACAGAAAATGAGCCACGTCTGTGAAAAGTTCTTGAAGTTTTAGTTCATGAACTGTTCATGAACACTAATGGCATGAAGTGTTCATGAAATATTCTTGAAACCTAATGGCATGAAGTGTTCATGAACTATTCTTGAACCCTTATGGCATGAAGTGTTCATGAACTATTCTTGAACCCGTGTGGCATGAAATGTTCATGAACTATTCATGAACATCAATGGCATGAAGTGTTCTTGAACAGTTCATGAACAACACAATTCTTGAAAAATTCTTCAGGGTTTTGCTGTTCATGAACAGTTCATGAACATTTTCCTTCTATTTTTCAATGGCTCATTTTCTGTTCACGAACTGTAAGTGAATAGTTCATGAACCATAGTTCTTCAAGAGTTCATGAACTGAGGTGGCATGAAGTGTTCATGAACTATTCATGAACAAGAATTTGTCAATTTATGCAAAGGTTATCATAAGTGTTACTAAAGCTCAACAAACAGGTCAGGGTAAGAAGAAACAAGTCTTGTATTAGCACTTAACATATTGATAGCAACATATAACAATAATTTAAATATAACACTAATAACTGAGATACAAGTGGTTTGATAATACTCTTTAAATTTCATAATACAACTTTGCACTATATGTTCATGAATAATTCATGTATTGAAAAGATTATGAATAGTCTCATTTTCAGTTCAAGAAACATTTACTAATCAATGGTTTCCCAGAAATGGTTACAATTACAGTGCCAAAGAACTTGAAATGGAACCAATGGCTGATCAGTTCAGCCGGTAATTTATTAAAGACTTACATTTTCAAATATAACATAAACCATGTGCCTTCCGTTTCAACTTCCTGTGCACACAATATTCTTTCTTTGTAAAAACAGCAATGCAATGTACATTGAGTTCTTGATATCATCTTGAACTGTTCTTGAAATAAGATGTCCTTAAAACGTTCTTAAACTTGTCTTTTAAGTCTTCCAAGAACAATGACAGATCCTTTTAAGAACATATTGGATTCTTAAAAAGTCCATCATACGTTCAAAAACATTGTGTAGACCTGTTTAAGAACATCAGAAGGAAACCTGTTGTTCAAAAAAGTGTTCAAGAATAGTTTAAGAATAATTCAAGAACAGGAAAGGTCCTTAAAAAGTTATTGAAGTGTTCCTGAAGGCAGTTCTTGAACAGTTCTTGTACAAATGTTCTTAAAATTCTCTAGAACCGGTCAAGAACTCTAACTTACAGTGGAAGTACTATGCATATTCATACTATTTTCACAGGTTTTACAAATCTACAAGATTTGTATGCTAGACACTTCAATATTACTTTCTTTCAAAAATATGTATGAAACATCTAGCACAAAGGAATTCATGAATTATTCATGATGGATCCTTAAAGTCTGTCTCAGAAAAGTCATTAGAAATACTTGTGCATGAAATGTTCATCACTAAGTATTTATGGTTAGATGAAGAACTGTTCATGAACTTTGAAATGTTCAACACATAATTCATAAACAGTTCATGAACATGTCTTAAGAACAGTTCATGTCCAAAAGTTCATGAACCAAGCTCAGGAACTTTTTCAGAACCGTTCATGAACAGTTCTTGATTGGCTTGAAGTGTTCATGAAATCATGAACAACATTTTGCCGGGGACCAGTTTAAATTTCTTCATACGTGTCCAGTTTATAGGTGAAACCAATATTTATAGATATGTTTTTTTCGATAAAAGACTGTGCGATCTGTGCTGAGGTGTTTTATTTCCACATTTCAACGGATAAAAGCCAATTAAAATATGAAAACTGATTTAAGTAAAATAAATAACAATTTTTTTTTATTTTCAGGAACTATTTAGTATTAGTTTTGCAGAAGCTATGCTTTGTCGAGAAGCTCATTTAAGAAGCGCCTGTAAGTGACAGTGTCTCATTTAGGTTAATTAAACAAACTGAACATTGACTGACCACAAGAGGTCATCCTGAATGTCCCCAGCAGAGACTTGACCACTTGACTATTTACCCTGGGCTTTAATTATTGACAAGGAACACAAAGCGCCTGAATAGAGACCAAAGGTTATGCAAGTCCTCCAATAGAACCCAGTGTCTAAGCAGTAATGACATTACACTGAAGTTTGCTTTACTCTTAATTAATATGTCTATGGCAGATCTTTTATGAGTTTATGAACAGAAATTTGGAAATGTATTCATGCCAAATATTTGAAAAGGAGTGAATTAATATTTAGTGCAACATAGACTCAATTATTAATACCTATAAATTGTCATTTATTTTGTTATAATGATCTGAAAGCATGACATGTTGCCAATTTTCAAATAGCTCTATTTAAGTGTTTGTATAACTGAACACTTAAAAAATTATTAAGTCGGTAAAATGTGTGTATTATTTTGCTACAAACAATCATAATATAAGCTTTTTTTAAGTCAAGGTTAGGTCTGGTTAGTACAAGCAAAGGATGGACACACTAGGAGATGTTTATGACTTTTCTGGTCTACTTGTTAAGCCAAATAAGACGATAAATAACCTCAAGGTTTTGTTGTATAACCTGTTTTGGCTAGTGACAGAAGATATTTACATGGTGATACAAAGGCTAATAGCAGGTTGCAATATGTCAACTACTAATGAAAATATTTGCTGGAAGGTTAAACCTACTGAAAAAATATTAAAGTAACATTATTACTCAAAATCAACGAAAATTTCGTACAATATTTTGTAAAATAAAGCTAAACAATAAAAAATCATTGTTTCTTATGGCCATTGTCGAAATTTCAACGCCAGATGTGGTCTGGTAGACTAGATGTTTGTGGATACAAAATGCTCGTTTTTATTATGGTTTTAAAATGGTACCATTCTAGTGTTCATGTGTCGTATCAATAGATATAATCGCAGGAAATAAACATGGAATTTATTGTGGTCACAAATAAATAAAAACGAGCATTTTGCATCTAAAAAAATCTATGTAATCATACCACATCTAGCGTTGAAATTGTGGCTATTGCTATAAGGAACACTGATTGTTTAGGTGTTAACTTTATTTTACAAAATACTTTATGAAATTTTCGTTGATTTTGAGCGTTATAGAGACTTTAAATTAGAAACCATTAGAACACAGAATGCCCTAGCCAAAAGAAATCCAATCAAAACAATCTGTCTAAAATTTAATTTGGGTGATATCATAATTTTGTCAGTATATGATATTGGACATAATGAGAAGTATGTGTTTTTGCTTTAAAATTGTTTGACGAAGGAAATAATTTATTGCTTGAAATCCACTCACAGCCCTGTTCAACACTTCAATTGTTCATTTTTGTCAAACAAAACTGCTGTCAGAAAAACAAACAGAATCTAAATTAAATTCTTTTTGGATAGCATTGAATTTTTTTGTCTTTGGACTGGGTCCCTGTAAGTATACACTATTTATGGTTGTGTCCCAGAGAAATCGGATATGTTTTGTCAGGTGGTGGTGATAATGTGTGTCATATGAAAGTTATTTGTTTAACACTCTGATATCGTATTAGAATTCAATAGAAAATACTGAAATCACGTGCCTGTACCTTGTTTTTCTATTGGATCAACAGAAAGTGCATCTGTCTAACCCTTTCAGTGCGGGAACCGAATTTTAAAGGCCTTTGCAAACAGTTTGGATCCAGATGAGACGCCACAGAACGTGGCGTCTCATCAGGATCCAAACTGTTTGCTATTCTGATAGTATTCTTTGAAAAGAATCGAAGAAAATGCTTACTGTAAAATCATTAAAGTTCGTGTGGTACTAATTTTCGTGGATTTCGTGGTTCCGCCGAACCACGAATTTAAGTACCAACGATTTTTGATACATTTTAATCCGAAATCGGTCTTTTTTGAATGGCATTTCCGCCATTTTCTTTTGTTGTCGGTTGTCCGAGATATTTGTTTTTTGTAATAGTAACTTCACTTCAGTAGGTCACATTACACTTTTATCTCGACTAATTAAAATATTTCAAAATTGTAAATGTTGTTGCTATTTTCCACGAATTTGTTGTAAATTAAATATGTTTGAACTAAGATGTTTATGATGACTTAGTATGATAAGAACTACGATGTTAATGATTAATCAGTATGAATAACAAGTAGTGTTTTTATATAAAATATCAATTTGTTCGCCATCCAGTGCATTAATAAAACACTAAAGTCGTGCGAGTTTTTCTTTTTTATTCATCATTGTAAATATACGTTTTATTCATCATGGTTAATAAACGTAACGCGCAATTTTTGCCCTGGTTTCGTCACAGTAAGAAGCGTACTCCCCACGCTTCCGTTTACGTCCAATGACCATTTCTTCTACTGCATCGTTAGCGGCCTGTGTTAATAAAGCTTCAGTCGTAGACAGAGCCTTAGCAGGGTCGGGCAATCCTGCCATAGTAGGAGAATGTGTCGGTACTGCTCCCGTTTTCAACCATTTTGAAAGAGACATTGTTTGAACGCAAGTTAATGCGATATGTTGTTTTATTGATAAGTGTTTGGATGATAATGCTTTTATAATCAAGCACGGTATATAAACTGTACATCAACGACTATCCTCTTTTACGGGACATCGTCAAATTAACAGTTTGAAGATTTATCACATATGTCAATTAGTGCCAATTAAACTTAAAAGAGACATTACAGTTTTCACACCTGTATTTTGGGGACCTTATTACTCAATTTTTACGACTAGGGGACCTATTGCGCTGTGATTTACAAATATTGTTAAAACAACATTGATGGCAATTAGCGAGTGGGGACCCACAAGTGCGCCGCTTTATCGCTCTTATCGACAATTATCGGAAACACTTTCACGCTTCAGTGCACATTAACCTCGAGTCTTGCTGTCAACACAGATAAGCAGATTATGCTTCGTTATTACTCTGGTTGTTTTATTAAAATTTAATAATTATGACGGTAAGTTGTTTTTTATTTGAAATCCACGAAATTACTTGTCAACGAATTAGTTGTTTTTTATTTGAAATCCACGAAATTACGTGTCAACGAATTAGTTGTTTTTTATTAAACCACGAAATTTCATACCGACGAATTTCTATACGTTTACAGTATTTTAGAAATTCAGCAGATGACATTTAAGCAGACGACAAATTTCCCAGCATGCAAAGGGCTAATACATATCCTTCTACTGATCATCTGATCATTAACATCACTATAATAATTATTAAATTAATGAAATTTGTCTTCACCACAACCATCATCAATTTCATCATCATCATTATCATCATCATTATCATAATCATCATCTCTAGCATCATGACTTCTATTATCATCTCATTCAGCATCACTTCTATCATCATTATCAGCAGCAACAGCAGTAGCATCAAAAGTAAGCTTCAACTAACAAATTAGTTTTTAAATTATAAAAGCATTATGTTGTAATAAGATGATAATTATTCGTTGTCACATTCTGAACAACAACGTACAGGGCAGTAATTACCCTGTAACAAAGCTATGGCAACCTGTGGCAAATGTTCCAAGGGGAATTATGAGAATGTTTTATACTTAACCTGAATTTCTGCGCTGTAAACTTCCTTAAAAAGGGACTGTCAAACACGACGACATTGAAAAAGAAAAGTTCTAAAATACTGTATTTTGTTACAATTATTTGTTTATATTGATTAAAAAATAACGTCTGGTATATTACATTACTTGAAAAATGTTAATATTTTCAGTATATTTGGTATTAAAATTTCGCGATGTGAAATCGAAATTACATCGCGAAAATAAGTTACGTAACGATATACACACTATAAATAACGCCAGTAGATTGATCATTTTATATATTAGATATATAAAATCTACTACGCATGCACAATTTGCATTTCTGGGTTTACTGCGTGACGATAATGCTCAATCTACTGGCGTTATTTATATGTAACTGGTAGTTACCTCAGGTAGACATACCCAGTAAAATTTATTTCCAAATATTCTGAAAATATGAAAACTTAACAACTTATTTTCAAGTAATGTAATATATCAGTCGTGATATTTTAATCAATATAAACTAATACTTGTACAAAAATACGGTATTTTACAACTTTTCTTTTCTACGTCGTAGTGGTTGACAGTCCCTTTAAAAAGTCATTTTTGCCAACTTTCCCATTGTGACAGCTCAAGAGGAAGAACAAGATTTATTTTCAGCAAACCAGAATATAATATTGCATATGAAACCTTTTATTGCCCATGAATGACATCAGTTTGTGTGTACACAATTTGATATTTAAAACCTCGTACTGCTGAAAGACATTTTAAAAAACGCATTAGGTTATAGCCTAATGCAAGTCTATTATTAGCCTTAAGCATCCCAGTAATTTTTTTTTCTATTTATGGTAATCCGAGGCTATATGCATGACAGGCAAAGTTTATCTACCAAAATTGGTTGGTTTTGCTGTCCGTTTACTTTTGGAGGAAACTGTAAATGGTTTTAAGTTTTATCAGTTTTCAGGCCGGTATGTCATGCGTTAATCGGTTTTTAATTGGGCTGTTATTGAAACCCGCTGGTATAGTTGGGGACTCTGTTTGTCCCGTGGTGAGAGTAGGATTACTGGAGGTCGCTGGGGTCACTGCATAGGACAGGGGGAGGTTACACGCTATCTCTGACCTCATCACAGGGGAATGGGCCTCCACCCAGATTCAGTGACACTGTCATACGCTTAGATTTCACATGATACTCACCAAACTTCCGCTGTAGTCCGTATTTGAAGTCATTCATGTCGTGTAGTATGAATAACATTACCTGTGCAATATCTTTTAATTTCTCATTTTGCGTTTAGTTATTACTCCTTGGTAGTTTGCTTTAGTGATGTTATTGGAAGTTGTTGTTTTGAAAAATTATTTATTTCAAGTGGGCAAATCTCATACAGTGTTGTTTTTTTTAATTCAAAATCGGGTCCGGTAATCGGCCCCATTTCCAATAGAAAAAAGTATATATTTTTCCCAAATGGGAGCTAAAAATTCCAAATGGAAGGTTTCCAAAATAAAATTATTTTTTTTTAGATCTCAATAGTTTGATCAACTCCCATCAATATAAGTTCAACCTTTGTAAATATAATACTGAAAACACTTGCATTCTCAATTTTGAGGCATTTTTTAGCACAACAACAACAACACTAATTTCCCAATTTTAGTCAAAACGCTGCAAATGTTCCCAATCCAAAGGGACCTGGCCCTATTTCCAAAATGGCGAAAAAAAAACACTGGCATACATTTGGTATCAGCTCAATAGTGTTTCATGCTCAACCCTCACCAGTGAAAATTGCCTTTGGATTTTTAAAAGCACCATTTACTATTCAATAAGTGGCTGAAAATCATGACAGAAGGCACACACCTTTATTAAAGACTGTAATTAAGCAAATAAAGTAATTCTTATGAATCCATGCATTTGGTATGTTTAAAATTGATTTATTTCAAGGACTTTCCCTGAGGTCTTTCAAAAGTCCTTGCACATTTCTTGACACTGATGTTATCAATGGTAATTATGATTTAATCAATTATAAATTTACAAAGTTAAGGCCACTGTCAAAGGGTCAATGGTTAAACATGTTGATGTCAAAGATGTTTGATCCTGACTTTTATATGCATTAATTTGACAGTTAAACTGTCAGTTTTTTATCTGAATATAAAAGGTTTAACATACATAATTTACTTTTAAGAGATTATGCTTACAATAAAGGTTTAAGTCTTGTGTTGGTCCTGATGTCATTAAACATGCAAAAGCCTTTTTTGAAGCAATATGCAGTGTCTTGACAATACAAATAAACATAAACTATTAGTATACAGTCATGTAAATGAAATACCACTTTAAAATGCTTTTAATAAGAAAAAAGCCTTTTCCTTTTAAAATCTATGCCTTCTCCTTAAGAAATCTAGCTATTTTCGAAATATTTATGCATTTTTGATGTTGCTTTATGTGTACTGATGCCAATAGGGTAACTATATTTGCTTTCATTGTCATTACATTTCATATATGTGATATATTTTTAGTAATGATTATAACATATTGTTATTCTTTTAATTTATTATCCATTTTGAATTCATAAATATAAGATAATGTTATTAATATTTTTCATCCAATTATCATGAAAAGAACAAAGCCAAACACAAAACGGGCTTTGAAAATAAATCTCTATAATAGACTTGAATCATTATTTTCCTAAGGTCTGCAATAGCGCAGTTTACAGAAATGACCAATACATCTATGAGACATCTATGAGAAATCTAAGCAGCATGTGACAATGATCCCTGCCCTTTCTGGCCTGACCTAAGTTTAAATTAAGTGTACATTAGAGAACTTTTTTCTGTACAGGACACCTGCAAACACCTGGCGCATTGTTAAATGTTATTAGAGTAGGACAAGGATCACTGATCTACCCTACCTAATTTCATTTTGTCAGGCATTAAACTTCATTTAAAAATTAGGGGAAATTGTATGAAGGTATCCACAGTGAATCAGAGTGATGTGTTAACTGCAGGACATCAGGGAAAGATTAAACAAGAAATATCTTTAAAAAAGATATACGGCGTTGATTGTGGTCGATGTTTATGATTTATGAACGAACAAAAGTTATCTCTATGTGATAAAAAGTAACGGATGCCTTTTTTTCTGCGCAGTTCTTAGCTACATCACAAGCAAATCAATTACGGGGTGTTGCGCCAGATTTCGTGGCTTATTTTGCTTTATGTGATATTATTACTCAGGTATCTATTTTTACAGAATAGAAAAACACAAGAAACATGAAAATAAACGAGTGCATATAGGTCAGCCGGCAATACTCAAATCTTATTTAATTGCATCATTATAGTATAGTGAATTATTGTGCTCATGCTTAATAAACTAGTCTAAATGGATAAATATTTCTAATTAATTTTATCAAAATTGGTCCTTATAATGCAAATGTTGAAAACATATTAAAAATCGATGATTGACATACCACAATAATATCGCCGAATATCTTTATTTAGTATCTTTCTGATCAAAACAGACTTCAAGTGCACAAAGTTTACGAGACGGCGTTTATATAAAGATTTCTGCAACTGACCGCAAACTGGCCTTGATACCTTGCGGATTGGAATGCAATGCATTAAAGTTAGGTAACAATTCTGCTGCTGAAACGACGGCTTGTTTACGCCAACTGTACACGACCAAGGCAACAGCTGTGCCTAAAATATTGATATATCGACAAAGCGACTAAACGAACTATTTACTCCATCAGACAAAAATAGCATAGATTCCAATTTTTTCCTTCAATGAAAAGATCGCAACCCCTTCTGCGAACTCCGGTGATGAACTGTATATAAACTCTGACTTTCACACACTGGCCGCGAATTGACCCGAAACCTCGCGGGTTGAAATGCAATGAAAGTAAGTACTAAATATGAGAATATAGCCTTTAGTATAAACGCTTTTGCGCTGGTAATTCTCTGAAAATAAAAGGTGAACGCACAAACTGTATTTATGTCGAAAATTGATTGTAAAACTGTTCTATCTATTGAGCCTTTTCATTAGAGATAAAATTGTTTCATGCAGTAAAACAGTGTTACAAAGACACGGATATGTTTCCAATGTTCTGGTGTTATACTCAAATCAGCCAATGGAATAAATGAAGTGTATTCATTCGTACCTAGCCGCGGGAAATTTTATTTGAATATTATTGGACACTTACAAAGGTCAAATCAGGGTGAAAAGCTGGCTTAATACAGCTTACGCCGAAAAATGAGTCCTTATTGATGATAATACGATAAAGATTTTATACAGGTTGCTCTTCCTTTGTCATAAAGAACAATAGTTCAAACCGGTCGCCAACTTCCTGTAAGTACCTGTTCTAAATGAGCCGTGCTTTGTAAAAAGGGGTTTTTATGAATGTGCATACGTAAAGTATTGTCCCAGATTACTCTGTGCAGTCTGCAGTTTGACTCTTTACACTTACCGGGCAAATGTTCCCTGCACATGAAGGGTGAGGTGTGACCTTTGTACTCATGCTGACCTGTATATATAATTATGACTATCACCAAGACAATTAGATTGCAATCAGTCAGCTCTCCTTGGAATGATTAAAGTAGTAAATTTTCATTATAATCTTAAGCTAATTTTCAAGATAAACTTATGTAAATCTTCGAGATAATCTTAAGTTAATTATTGAGATAATCTCAAGTTAATGTTCAAGATAATCTCAAGCAAATTTACAAGAAAGTCTTATGTAAACAGCTATAAAGGTTTGTAAGTTAATTATGTGCATGATTCTGATCTGCAAAGATTGGCTAACCCCTTTGATGGTTCAGCCATACTACCCACTTCAGTGATTTAGATAATATCAGTGTGATTCAGATAATGTGGAGGATAGTAAGATAATACTGAAGTAATTTTGATAATATTGAAGGCTGCAGTTCATAAAAGTGTTCATTCCATATAGAAATGTTGAGTAGATACCTTAGATTCGCATTCTACCTTGAGAATGTCTTCAGAAAGCTTTGCACTTGAAGAGGATTTTCTTTACAATGTTCAATGAATATGACAAGTGCATTCATAGGGTTCAACTTTAAAATCCTTTAAGTGTGTATGCTTAATCCGACAATACTTCTTTTGGTTCACAAAGATATGCAAAAAGGTGTTTTGTCAAGTTTGCCTTGAAACATTTAAAAGTGTTGTTTATAAAGTTCACAGTATGTACACTGTATGAGAAAAGCTACATGATTTCTGTTATATGTATTAGTAAGTAACAATTGCCATGCATACATTCAGCATGACCAGTTAAGAAATCATTATTGCTTATTCCATTATAAATTTTCTACAGATATAATGACACAATGTTCAAATTTCTGTTCTGAATATTTGTCAATCCAGTGCCACTCCAGTCCACACTTAAGCCATTGTCACCTCGGATCTGTTGATTATGCAACAAAGAATGATGCTTTCAATGATGTTACACAACAAGATTAATGCTAGTAATGGTGTAATGCTTGTAATGATGTAAGATTGTACTTTCATTCTCACGCCTAAGTAAAATATCTTTGTCCTTGTCCTTCGGAAATTCTGAAGGGACATCTTTTCCATTATTTATATTAGTTCTTTTCAAATGTTGACTCTTTAGATCAGGTGAGAGAACATTTGAGACCCAGTAGGCATTCACTCCTGTATTCCCAGGGTGACAAAAATACATAGTGGTCTTAGACACCTGGGTTGCAGCTTGCCTCCATTGTTGTTGTAACACATTGTCGTAAACAGGAAGACATTGTGACTAAATGACATGGAGATTGGAATCTTGCTAAGTGGTTGCAAAGTTGATTGTGCAAATGCAATAAAGTTGTCATAAACCCACAGGTAGCCTGCTAAATAAAGGTGATTGGGCTAGAGTTATTGCCCTTTGTGTGATTTTTTCCTCGGGTGATAGTGGGTTCCCTTTTATCATTGGTGTAAACACATCCTCAATAAAATATTTTATGTGAAAAAGTGCATAAAAAGAGATAATAAAAAGAAACAAGGTGCAGTTGATGGTGTGGTTTGAATGGCAATGTCTGTGGCTTTAGTTGTTTGTAACAAAGATCTGAAAAAAATCTGCGAAAAATGAGCTTACAATTAATAAAGATATTCTTTTCACATTTTAATTTAATTAACATCATGTGGAAAAATTATTTATAAAGTCAGATTTAATCGAACATTAGACAATAATTATTGTTCTTGAATGACTACCCTACCAGTGTTGAGTAATTAACCCAACAACCCATAAAATTAATGATTAGAAATATGGGAAATATTCTGTGATGCCTCCTTTAAAAAGACCAGCTCGCTTGTATTTACAGAACTAATTACAAAAACATATATTTTCGCTTATACATACAAAAAACATTATTTGGTGTCCCAATCGTTGTGAACATCATTACTGAAATATATTCATCCGTCTATTGACTGTTTGTTTGTCGAGTTATGAAATTTAATATCTGCACGTAATGATTTGCGTAAATATTTGACCAGTATACATTATCTCTTCATTGAATAATGCCTGATGTAAATAGATTACATATTATGTGGTATTATCTTACAATAAGAGCATTATAAAGGATTACTTAACTTGAAGTACACAACATATTCTCTAAGCTACTAAGACTTTATTGTGGTGATTATAAAAAACATACTCTAGACATATAGGTTTTTTACGAAATGTTTACTTAAGCTTTTGCTGTAAGCAAGTTTTTTAGGTTTTCTTTTAAGTTTTTAGTTCATTAACCGGTTAACTGAAAATATGTTGTTACTGAACATTTAATAAACTTTATAATGTTGATCAAAAGGAAGATTGTCTTGTCAGTCTAGTCTGTTTGCCAATTGATAAGAAAAGCTTTTATGCATTTATTTACATTTGATCTTAAATGTAAATACGAGAAAAAATTATAACCCTTTACCACTTCGATACATATTTTGACGCATTTGTAGTCCCTTAGAAAGTTAAATTTAATGAAAGACCTTTCTTACTAGATTCAAGTGTTCAAGGCCTCATTTACAAACCAAAGATACTGATGAGCAGCAAACAGCGTAAAACCTGACCAGACTGCGAGTTACTTGCAGGCTGTTCTGGTTTTTGTGCTGGTTGCAAAAGCCACTTTCACTTTGATTCTGATGGGGAAAGGGTTAAAAAGCCCATGAATTATTTGTAAGATTGGCTGTTCATAACCCTTAAATGCTGAAAAATCCAGCTTAAAAAGCATTTTAAAGTGTTCAAATGGTATGTGAAATTACTAAATTATTGTATGTCATATGCATTATCAAAGATATAAGCATCATGATTTGGGTGTGGTTTACCAAAGATTTATGCATTTACTTTTTTATAACAACTATTACTACAGCTAGAAAAATATGTGTAAAATAAAGAAAACATACAAATATTATATTTTAATGAAATTATTTCCACTTAGCCTGTCAATCATAAAAGAAAGTTTTATTATCATTATTATTATTGATGTATGAACAATTTTTCGCAACATATTCATCGGTACTATGTCAGTTTCATAATACACATTTCTGATATGTGTTTTTTTAAGCCGATAGGGCTGAGATGTAGTCCAGGTCAGCTTGATTCAGCTGTGGTCATCTTAAACAAACATGGCCCTTCAAAATTCGGACATCAACAACGGATTTAAGTTTAAATCCCCATGTCAAAACATTGGCGGTCCAGACCGAGATTGGCACAGCTTAAGTACCTAGGCAAACATCAGTTTCCGTGTTTGACCAAATTTTCATATTACTCACATATTAATTATCTGGATTCTTTTGCTGTAGTGTGAATGCTAGGGATTACTGCTAATACTTGTTTTGAACAAACACTCAGGCAACTTTTTGGGGGTAGCGATAAGCCTAAGAATGTGACTTTGAGGGACAAACAAACTTGTTATCATACTGTTTTATATCCCTCTGAGACTTTTCCCGGTCGGCAACAGTTATCCAAATCCTGGATTGGAAAAAATGACTTAATTTAAAATTATGCTTACCCATCAATATCAATAAAATATTTATTGAACCTGAGTTTGCCTGAACATTTTGTATTTATTGTTAGACTTTTCTGCATTTTGTCAACACAAATCATGTGTAATGTGTCCATGCATTCGTGCACAGTCCTTTTAATTTACTTAATTTTGTAAGAGCAATAAAAAACAAGTAATGTAAAAATGATACTATACTGTTGTACACAAATTTAACACTTTTTTTTAATTTATTATGTATTCTACATTCACTGACCTCTCGAGACAGTTCACTTATGAAGTTCAAGTTTAGTAAATTTTATTTTAGTTAATTTATGATATACCCAGGATTTCAGTTGTTATAAATTTCATTTAATTACTGCAAACACTCAAGTGGAATTGTTGTTTTATCTGTTTTATCAGCATGAGATATAATTATAAAATTTCACAACCCCCAAAATAAGAAGGGGTGTATTCATACAAAATTGAATTTTCATATCCAAACATTTTTTATCTCTTTGATTCACACCTTGTTTTTCATAAATTATCAGATAAAGTGCAGGCATTTGGAATTAAATTGGCAATTAGTTACAAGAAATTCCTATAAAAAAAGCTGTGGTTACGAGGTGTTTCACGTTGTTACATTGTTATGAACATATACAATCAAGTACCGTGAACATATTGATGTAGTTTTCCCATATTGCAGGATATAAAACACTAATAAAAAGGTCATAACATTTTCAAAAGTGTTTCGAATATTCAATCATAGCTTAGTCATTTGAGTGCAGAGCTGATATTACCACAACAAAATATGAATTACTTTTGTAAAAGTTTATAATTTAATTATAATTATTTTTGTTAATTTTACTTTCACCTATGTTTTCATGTAATTGTATGATAATTTGTATCTTGTCAATGTTTTCCCTGACATCATTTTTAATTATGTAAAATCATATGTAGGGTAACAGTTCTTTTTCTGTGATTAATTTTTGTTTTGTTGCATTTCTTCCCCATTTTCAACAGTATTTCAGTCTTCCATAACTACAGTACAGACTGAATTGAATGTTGTAGTTTAAGCCTATATTTGTGACAGCCTTTTTGGTAAACTCAGAACATGTTCTCATACTTTGTTCAGTGGCTTAATGATTTAAGACAGCAAAGCCTTGCACTTGAGGCCACTTCAGAAGACTTTCCATGTACATGAATACATAAACATATGAATACGGTCTAGACCACTTCACCATCTTGTTAAAAGAAATGATTGCATGATGTATCTGTTTAATGATCACTTGATGACTTGCAAATCCTCTGCAATGCAGTGCTGCAAGTCCACTTTAGAGAATCCTCTTAGCAGTCCTGGCTTTTTCTTGTCATTTAACCCTTTGCATGCTGGGATATTTGTCTTCTGCTTAAATGTTGTTTGCTAAATTTCTAAAATAAGCATTTTCTTAAAAAAAAATCAAAGAATACTATCAGAATAGCAAACAGTTTGGATCCTGATGAGACGCCACGTTCTGTGGCGTCTCATCTGGATCCAAACTGTTTGCAAAGATCTTCAAAATTCGGTTCCAGCACTGAAAGAGTTAAGGCATATGACTGTTACTCTTGAAATCGGGAATTTAAGCCTCAATTAACATTTAAATGGAGGGAATGTATTTCCATTCCAATATTTTCTTTTGATGTATAACTTATCAATCATTATCACTTTACCTTTCTTAGTGCAAGGCTTTGCTGTCTTAAATCTTTAAACTTGATCTTTATCCAAAACTCACATAATATTCTCTATATACAATGTACCAGTAATGAGGGCAATCCTGGCTCTTGGTTATGCAACAACTATTAGATTTTCTTCAAATACAAAGTTGATAGTACATGTAATGTAAAAAAACACAGTCAATAATGCAAACTCTACTAAAGGTGTATCATACCTGACTACTTATGTTCTAGGCATGGACTTATGTTCTAGGCATGGACTTATGTTCTAGGCATGGACTTATGTTCTAGGCATGGAACTGTGCTACTAACAAAACTTTAAAAGGACTAAGACCATTTCAGGCACTAAGTCAGGTTCAATATAAAGGTGATGATTGATGACTGTGTTACTAACAAAACTTTAAAAGGACTAAGACCATTTCAGGCACTAAGTCAGGTTCAATATAAAGGTGATGATTGATGACTGTGTTACTAACAAAACTTTAAAAGGACTAAGACCATTTTTATTGGGTTCAATAAGGTCTAGATTGATGATCCTCACCAATTTAAGGCATACCTGTCAAGTCTCACAGTTTCGCAGTGAGTCTTACGGTTGTTCGCATGCAATGATGGTCTCACGCTGATTTAGTAATTTCTCACGCATTTCTTAAAAAAACACATGTAACGGAAACTGTTTAAAGATGTTAATGTATCATTAGCACTACGTCACTGATGTGTATGTGAACAAAAACAATTGGCTGCAAAATGTCATCAAGTGGCTCACCGGCGAAGAAAAAAAACTAAGCAAAAAAGGGCTAATTTCAGAGAAAAAAGTCTTAATTTTGCTCTTGAAAAAGCCCCTAAACGCACCACAGAAGATCTAGGATCCAAAACATTTCCAGGGCTGCCCCACCCCCCCACCCGGACCCCCCTAGATCTGGTCTCACTCTCAGCCACTTAAGACCCTTGACAGGTAAGGGCCCGTATTCACCAAACAATTCTTAGACTTAAGAATTTTGTTAATGACATAATCACCAGTGGAGGCCTGTATATATTCAAACACTGAACACATTTTTCTTTGTTCTAAGTCGTTTCTTTATTCTTAAGTCTAAGAATCAGTTGGTGAATACGGGCCATGTTATTAATGGTGGATGACCACAGTTGTATTTAGCTCAAGAAGGTTCAGATGACGCTCACCTGAGTGTAAACTTCTTGACGGTACATTTCAATTAAGAATCATGAGGAACGTCTGCACACAATGACCGCCTGTTATCAGCAATGTAATGATTAATAAAGACAATCATGACTGTCCTAGTGTTTGATCAACCAAGCAGCTCTCAGTCTCTGATTGGACATTCTTTGTTTTCATTGTTTTATGACTCGCTGAGTTTGTTGAACCCGTGTGGTAAATGTGGCAGACAAACAAGATCAAAACACTTTGCTAAATCCACAAATATGATGAGCTGTTCAAGGACTTTTATTCTTGTGCGCAATAGATAGCGATGATTATGTGTGGTCAGTCAGAGAAATAGTGAAGTCCGAAAGATTGTATACTGACAATATTAAAATTGTGTACTACCAATCATTGGTCAGAAAATAACTATTGTAGCTAATTACCAACTTACATGTATGATTTGATTGTCTTTGTACATAACTTTGTTCTGTTTATTAAATAATATAGGTTTTATGAATCACATTGCATATCAGGAACAAGATATTAACAATCATCATATTTATATCTAATATATAATATTTATCATATATTATCTAATAACCTTTCTTTGGATGCAAACAGATGTTGTCTTTATCAGTAAATGTAAATGTACTCTAAATACAAAATGATAGCAAACTTATGTAAATTGTAGCTTTATATCAATACCAGTTTCTAAAATAGTGCTCACTTAAATAAAAAGAAAAAGGTTTTATATAATGTATAATGCATCACATTCAGCAATGTGGGATTTAAGGATGTATTGCAGTCTTCCTTGACAGTTTGTGTCTTCTGTATGGTAAACATGTTATTGTTGATCATTCAAACCATATCACTGTATGACATGATAGGAATTTTGTTTATCAATATTTTTTCTTTGATAAGTCTACTCACAAATTCTGATTGTGTTTCCCAAAATATCCTCTGTTCTTGTACAATGCAGGACAGGCAAATATTGTTGTTTCTGAATGCGAGTTAACCTAAAACTACAGCAAGATTTAAATCTGGGATTCACATGTATATGATGCTATGTATGAAAACAAGAAGAAAATATATCCACATACTATACATTCTTTAAAATTAAGAAAAGTGCAAAAAAAGCGTACAATTTGCTTTGCTGATTACTCGACTTCACTTAACAATTAGTGAACAATTAAACATGAATGTTTGACCTTAAAGGTAATTGTGTATATAGTAATATAGAGAACATAGACCACGTATAACGTAATTTACCAATTGTTCATCATCTGTACTTCAATATGCTTTTGTTTTGTATATATTCATGTTTGCTGGTCACACTTGTTTTCTGCGAATAAACATGTTGACATATATCAATACCAACCACATGTGATAATGATGATGTACATTGTGCAAGTCAAATAAAATGTTTGTCTGTCTGTCTCGTGGTAACACACAACAAGAAATGCAGCGATAATCTAGATGCCAATAAAAAGCGTGTACTGCATGCACGTGAGTACAAGGTCATGACGCATGACCTGCCCAAATCACAATGGGAAAGGGTGGTATGCTGAGATGTCATAACAGGACTAATATAGGCTTGAAGTGGTCAAAACAGCTGCTTGTCAAAAACGAGGACATTGTAATTAATGGAAATGGACAGAACATGCTGACTTGTCATGTAGAAAGTTATGAGTTTTTTGTGAAATTATAAACTCTGTGTACTGAAAACATTATCCATTGAGATGTTAATAAACACATGACATAATTTTTATCCCCCACCATAGGCGGAGGGATATTGTTTTGGCGTTGTCCGTCCGTCTTTCCGTCCGTCCATTCATCCGTCCGTCCAGAGCCATATCTTGGAAGTGCTTTGGCAGATTTCATTGAAACTTGGTATGAGTATATATATGAAGAAGAGGATTATGCACGCCAAATGGCATTGTACACCATCAGTTAATAACAGAGTTATGGCCCTTTGTATCTTGAAAAAAATGCTTTTTTTGTGTGTCCGGAGCCATATCTTGGAAGTGCTTTGGCAGATTTCATTGAAACTTGGTACGAGTATATATATGGATAAGAGATGCACGCCAAATGGCATGGTACACCATCTGGTAATAAAGGAGTTATGGCACTTTGTATCTTGAAAAAATGCTTTTTAGAGTGTCAAATATAATACTTTTGTGTCCAGAAGCATATTGGATGGGGGATATCAATTCAATGAATTTGCTTGTTCAAACAAATAATGTGAGGTGTCTTATTGCTCAAACAGTATTTAATGTTTTAATAACATGTGAATGTCTGCAAATCCTTTGCCAAAGACCTATTTCAAATTTATATTATACTGTTAAGTTATGTTTAATGTGTTACTATGCTAGGACAAAAAGTAAAACATGGAGAAAATACGAACACATATCACAGTGTAATTCCAATTAGTGCATTTGTCTAACACGTTTAGGCAAGTCCAGTAGAAGATGATTGGAAAATATATATGTCACAGTTTTTTTTAGAGTTTTATTATGTAATTTTAATCTCCTTGAAGTTCACACAGTTTTGTTAATAGCCTTGTAGGCACTTTTAAACCTAAAAAATTCTTAATAATCCCATTCTTTGTTAATTAATACACTGTTATGTTACCATCATGAAGGGCGTGAAAAGTTAATGTGACATGTGCCCACAAATTTGATTAATACACAAAGCCATATTTATCTTATTGCAATCAGTCCCTTTATAAAGTTGTCATGATAATTGATTGTGTATATGTGTCAAGTGCACTTTGCTCTTACATTACTTGAATGATGTTGAATCAGAGTGTCTCCATACCTATCAAAACAGAGTGCCAAAAGTGGATCTGAAATTACTTGACCCCATAATGTCCCCATGACTATCAAAATGTGACGAAAGTATACACTTTTTAGACTCCAACTGTTCAATGCCTCTCAACATTTTAACAGTTTAAAACTTTTCAGTAATTTTCTTAATAAAGTCCCCATGTTCACATTTCAAACAATAATTTGGCACTGACCAATTCTCCCGTGTGCACAAAAATCTATAATAAAAACTGATTAAATCACTGTAATTAACAAATTTATAGTACAGTACATGCAGGATGCTATTGACAACATGTTAAAACAAACTTCTTTTGGAGAGAGGAAAGTCAATTTTAAATAAGAAAATATAAATGTATAATTCTAAGAGAATAATGTTGGCATTTTATCAAACAGACATAAAATTATATTTTTGTAATGCATTATTTAGACGATTGTAATTTGAATCCCCACAATTGTGTAATCCAACGCTAAGCAAGTTATTAATTTCCTCACTTCTATAAGCAATTAATGTGGCGTCTGAGTCCTTACCTTGTGATCCCATTTGTAGGATGAAAGGTTAGCAATCTGAGTAAAAATAGTGACTTAATTAAGGAAGGAGGACTTGAACAAACATGGAGTCCTTACGTAATGCAATATGGAGGCACCTTGAAGATGTTTCAGTACACAAACATGATAAAAGTTTGATTTAATTTGGAGATATATTCAGCCTCAAAATTTGATTTTCGTTTTACAGCTAATTAAATCTACAGGCACAGAGAAATATTTGTTGAAGTAATAGACTGTTTGCAAAGTATATGGACTAGATTGCAATGACTGATTCTGTGCTTTGATTGTGAGTCACAGTTTACTGATTGTCTGGGTATGATCAAGGAATGCTAATCTACTGCTGATAACACAACAGCAAATGTGTCAGGATATAGATAATTACTGATATAACTAATTGGTTCATGATTGCACCTGTATTCAATTGCTGTCACAGATTTGTTTACATGGTTTTAAAGGGATCTTTTCACGCTTTGGTAAATTGACAAAATTGAAAAAAGTTGTTTCAGATTCGCAAATTTTCGTTATAGTTATGATATTTGTGAGGAAACAGTAATACTGAACATTTACCATGGTCTAATATAGCCATTATATGCATCTTTTGACGATTTTAAAAGCTAAAAATTATAAAGCGTTGCAACGCGAAACGATTGAATAATTTGGAGAGTTCTGTTTTTGTCGTTAATTTTTTTGAAACTACGAAGATTGCTTATATAACGTATAAAATACATTATGAATTTGTAAACGGCGGAATAGCTCAGTAGGCTAAAGCGTTTTTACTTCAGGACTCTGGCAGGACTGCAGGGGTCACTGGTTCGAAACCTGGTCCGGGCAATGTTCTTTTCCTTTTTTAAATTTTATTCTTGATTTTTTACTGGAGCTTTTACGATCCAATGTTTACATTTATCGATATAAAGCATTTAATGAATAAGTTAAAAAATGCCAAAATCTGTGAAAAGGCCCCTTTAATTACAGACAGACATACTAAAAACTTACATTTCAAAATGTTAAATCGGACATAGCAATATGCTTGTGGGTTTTATATGTTAAAATTGTGTTTAACTTGAAGACGTTGACCTTTAACTATTATTTTATGTCTATTAGGTGGAAAGAACCAATATGACTACATGGACTAATTACCAATTCATTTATAAAAACATAAGATTAGCTGAACAGTAATATTTTGTTTAACTAATGCTTCCAAATAGAGCATAGAGAATAGTCTGTAACTAAGAAATAATCCATGGATATGTTTTTATAATCTTCAATCTCTAATGTATTAAAGGTATTAAAAGAACTTTCGGATTAAATTGCATTTCAAAGTTCATAGTAATCAAAATTGGTTTTCCAGAGATATAACTTTAAGATTTAATGGCCTATAATGAAAATGATTGTGTTGTTATGATTAACAGATTTGATCGCTGACTTAGCTGTTCTACATGTGACCAAAATTTCTCATGTATAAACATCACAGACAAGATTATGTGTTTTAATAGATCCAGACACCTAGATCATATTAATTGCAATTTCGCCTATTTTATGTCAATACTTTCCTTACCACATGGCCACTCTGTACAAAATGAGCCAGTCAGAACTAATTTATGTTAATATATTCAATATCTGATACCTTCAAACTTAACACTAATGCATAAAACTCACATATAAAACCTCAGTGGAAATGAATTTAAAGTTTGATCTAGTTTGAGGTTACAGGTGGAAATATGCCTAGCAAACTAGTGCTGGTTGTAATACATTAGATTCCTCTATCATTGTTAAATATGTTGAGTACAAATTAAAATGTTCCTATTAACTGCTACAAAGTTGTCCCTGTCAGAGAACACATTTGTTGTCTATTTAGCAGTTTAATGTTAAATGCCTGAGAAAATTACATTTATTGCAATTTGTTTACTCTTAAGTTCTCCTGCTATTTTACCTGTTTGATTTAAGAAACTGTGACACCATCCAGTCTAGACACCATATATTCCTCTACAATTGTGCATCATTACATCCCAAGTGCTAAATCATTTGAAATAAGAGACCAATGGCTTTCATTTTATTTTAAAAGGCTTAAATCAATTATATGTGAAAATTGATATCTTTGAACTTTTTGCTTTGGTCAGTTTTACATGTCTACTTCTGGGAATAATGTGTCTTTTTGTTCTGCTAAATTAAATGTATAATAGAATAATGCCCAAAATGTGTACAGCCAAAACATTGTGTACTTAATAGTATTTAAGTCAACATTACTTGGTAAAATCAGTCATGTTTTAAATATCATTTGATCAATGCAGTGATGTGTAGAATTAGTTGTATTTAAATCAATGATTAATTGTGTTTCCACAAGTCGAAAAAGAGATTTATGAATTCAACACTTAATCAACTTCATTAAGAGAATTTAAAATCAAAGTCAATCATAACTCTCTGATATCCCACATTAACATTTATGTCAAAGGCTTTGAAGGTTTATCACAGTAAACTGAATATGCATGAACCAATAAACTTTCAACCAATCAAAAGTGTTTTAACTGTCATCTGCTGAGATTTTAGCCAATCAGAATCAAGCATGAGGTCACACATTGAGGTCAATGTAAACAATGACTGAAGTGTGCATGGTGGTAGTTTGAATGTGGTCTGCAGTGCACTATCAGTTGTAAAATGTGCTGGCAGTTATGACTTGAAATAAAAGTGCTAATGAGGCTACATGAGGATATAGCTAATTGATTACTGCGTGTGTCAAAATAGATAAAGTTTATTTTGAATACATTAATAAACAGATCAAGAAATATATCTGCCAACTGCATTGGTGTATAATATTTATAGGCATTATTTTGTATGCAGCTGAATTATTTGGCGATAACATTTGACTGACAAAGGCATATTGACTTCACAAGTCTTGGGTGTGGATAGCTATTTACTTGCAGTGATTTTTTCTGTATTGTGCAGTATTAACATTAGTCAGAAGACTTGTGACATTCACTGAGTGGTTTAAGAGGAAAGAGCATTGCATTTCATTTACTATTAGCATGAGGATTGGTTTGGGCTCCTCTGTGAAGTACGAATTGGTAACCAAGACATTTTGCGAACAAAAAATTGTGACAATAGTTGAAGAAAAGTGGATAATTATATAGAGGACTTTATACATAGTGACTAAGTTTTGAGTTGCATGTGTTTGTTTTTTTTGGAGAATACAAAGGGTTTTCAAGGTTTCAGAAATTTTATTTTAAGTGGTTTTCATTTCACAAACCACAGGGTATCAAAAGTTGAAGGTGTGTTTACTATTAGACTGGCTGTGTAAACAGAGTTGATAATAGACTGGTGATAACAGTGTCAGATAAATTGCCCAATATAAAGAGACCCTAGTTTTAGGGGTCTGATAAGAACACAGCTGGGTTGTTTTGGACCAGATTTGAAAGTTAGATAATTGATATTCATTCTCGGCATTTTGTAACTGTGTAGGGAGCCCCTGGCTATTTTCAGATGAAAAACAATCTGACAGACCACTACTGGTCATTATCATATGTTACAGAAGATGTAGGTTTTATAGCCTGGAGTTAAAACAAGTTTGTGTTTATTTCAAAGAAGATCAACACTGTGTCACAATATTTTGTGAGCAACATTTGGTGGACTTAACAATTCAATTATATCTGGACTTAAATTAATGAACACATGTTTCGGTGTTGACTACAGCAGTCCGTTAATGTATTTTGGTCAGATAGTTGTGGTTTTACATTGAAGTACAGGTGGTGTGGTCTGGAAAAGAACAGATTGTTACAACTCTAGTTTGATAGAGTGGAGTCAATGGACATTGTTTATGTCATTTATTGCCCGACAAAGTGGGTGAAAGATTGGCAGTTATTGGAAATGATATAAAGTTACTTGGGATTGGACAAGACTTCATTTTATGGGACACTTATTGAATCATAGGTGATACCGTCAACTGATTATCACTGCGTGAAAAATAGAGACTTTAGTGGAATAAGTATTGGCAATAGTCAGTGTGGAAAACTTTATAGGAGCTTTCAATTTAATGTGTTTATGGCAGATTATGTAAGAAGTTGTAACTGTTTACCGCAAGGAATTTGATACTTTATAAATTGTGAAATATTACCATCAATGCTTGGTAACAGTGAAATCTTCCCAAGGATTGTTCCACCTAGAAGCATGCAGAAATATCTTTTCCTACAAAACCAACCCCGCATGTCGATATTGCATGTTGTACAACAAAAATCGCTGTGAACGAGGAATTTATGCTGTTGGATACAATTTTTAGTGTCATCAGAACGTGAAAATAAAATATCAAAATGGGAGCGAACAACTCAAGCGAAGTAGCGGAATTTCGAGCAAAATATGGATCAGGAATATACGCACAAGGTATGTACCAGCCTTTGCTGTTTGTAATGTCAACCCAGAGGTAAGGGGATTGTAGTGTTAGTGATATGTATTGTACCAAAAGATTGGGTCCCTCAATATTGTAAAGTGTGTGTGCTATAGAAATTCCATGTAAATAAACACAAATTATTGAGTATGGGTTTTACAAGTAATTCTCTTGTCTTATTTAAAGAATGCTGCCATGATCTCAAAGAATGTAAAATTGGGTCTTTAAAGTTTACTATTTCCCCATTCAGATCATATAGATTTCATTCACAAAATAAAACTAACATGACTGCTTGCTGTTGCTTTGTGCATGTGCTTTTTTTAAGTTGTTACGTTTTACCCCAGGGAAACAGGTTCTTGAACTTCATGAATTTATTCATAAAATCAAAATCGAATCAATTCATGACCAAGATATTAATGAAAAGCAAAGTTTATGTTTCACGAACTTTTAGAATTCATGAACAAATTCATGAACTCTGAGTTAATGAGTATGAAATGATTGGTTATGCTTCTGATTCTGTTGATGACAAAAACATTCATAAAGCAAAGGAAAGAGTGATACAATTTAGCAAAAATTGGGAAACATTATAAGTGCCAAAATAGCTGTAATGGAACCAATGGCTGATCAGTTTAGCCGGTAATTTATTAAAGACTTAAATATCTAAATAACACAAACCATGTGGCTTCATTCAGCTTGCTTCCATTTCAACTTCCTGTGCACACAATATTCTTCCTTTGTAAAAACAGCAATATTCTGTTTATGAACCAGTTCATGAAGTGTATTAAGTTGACATTAATAAATTCATGAAATTCATGAACATGTGTGAAGTTCATGAACTTGGAGTTCATAAATACTTGTGTTAATTTTGTCCATTCTTGAACTTGTACATGAAGTTCATGAATAAATCATGAAGTTCATTAACAAATTCATGAAGTTCACTAAAAAATTCATTAAGTTCACAAACCTGTTTCAAGTTCATGAACTTGAAGTTCATGAATACTTATATGTTATTCATGAATATTTTGTACATTCATGAAATGGCCGGGGTAGTGGTGTATTGTTGAGTGTTGTACTGTTGAGTTTTGTTAACCAGTGGAAGTTGCATGTTCATGTTGGTCCATTCACTTATTGTCATGTATAATGTTAAGCTTAATAATTCATACATTGCAAAGCAGGGCTTTTTCTCTTGTTTTGGGGAAATGGCCTGGCCTGCCATATTGGGGAAAAAATTATCGACAAAAGTTAAAAAGGTGAAGAAATTTAAAATATACATAATACAAAGTTCTTAGACATGAATGAACTTTTTCATATAAATTATATACATGTGTGCATGTAATATTCTTTAAACCTTTCATTTACTGATTAAAAATCAAACAGATTTTCCCATTTACGCTGCACTGACAAATATTTACATTAAGCCTGTCTTAAAACATAATTATTCTCCATTTGATAAAGCATTTTCTGTACCATAGTTGTTTTGTAACGTAGAAGACTAATATGGAATTTCCCTGGGACAAATTGTGTAATAGTATACCTGTATTTCTATAGGGACAAAACATACCAATAGAAACCCTATCTGCTATTTTAGTCACTATATTACATGTTTGAAACTATAAACATGCTATAGAGTTAGAACTTAAAGCTATAATGTATAAAGGTGTACAGCAGTAAAAATGAGTGTACCAGTATCATGTCCTTAAAAAATATTTAGAAAAAGAAAATGCAATGTATGAAATGGTACCAAAATTTCATTATCAATCTACTGTACAAAAGAGTTAAAATTCGTCTTTAATTGGTGTTATGGTTCTAGTTTAAATTTACGGGAAGACATTCGGCTGTACTCATTTACTTCGAAAAACATTTTCATTTGGGGTCTCTTAGTCTTATCTAGTATCCTTGGCCGTACCAGAGGAAATACAAATATCGAGTCATTAATCACATTACTGTTACGATACTAGAGTTTGTTTTTCGTGTTCGATAGCCACATTAACAAAATATAACCTTTACAGAAACATGACAGATGTCAGCTACTAGTATCAGCTATCATTAACATTTTGGCATCCACCCGGCCAAGTATTATAATTGACTTAAGTGATGGAATTTGAGGAATGTTTTAATTAACCCTTGTCCCGCTACTGAACCTCCATTGGTGCTTATCTGTGTCTGTCTAACAAAGTTTCGAGATGATGATTTAGTATGTTTGGTCAATTAAATCCTAAAACGCTATCGCATAATTCTAATGTAATCAGTGCCTTTGAAGTGACTTATACGCACGTATATCTTACCGCATACAGAATAATTCATTAATTTTGGCTGTGCTCCCTGAATTATTTAATATTAATGGGCATATTAATGGAAATTGATACCTTAAACTGTTATTAAGCAGGGTTCATAATGACTTCAGCAAATCTTTTCGAACTTTTTATCATTTTTCAAAAGCAATAAATTTAAAGTTAACGTTGAAATTTTGATGTGTTAAGATATAAAGTAAGTTAACTTATATAAATCATTTGAATATAATAATACTGTAAAACTATTTGTTGTGAAAAGTTCCTTCTTCCTGCATGTCACAAACTGATGTATATAAAATCTAAATGTATCCTACTTAGAACTGTGTTTTTGTATGTCATACACAATAATACAGTTCAGAGCAGGATGTAATTAGAAAAAATATGGATACATCATAATAAAATGAAAAAATAAAGTTTAATTAGACAAACTGTAATAAAAGGCACCTTTATACTGTGATGGGCAGGATGGGTTTGTTTTTTATTTCAGTTTTGTTAAGTACAATACCATAACTTCAGTAAAGCACTATCATACTATTTACTCTATAAACTACACTGAACGGTAGACATTCAAAAACTTCCAATTTTGATAAAATGCTGTCAAGATTGCTCAGAAATTCAGTGTAATTCTTCTGGGTGGCAATATGTAATTCCTGGTACCATATGTCAGTTCCCACACAGTGTCCCATGTAACTTTAATATTATAAGGCCCCAATCCCAATTAGGGACCCCACAGAGACATTGTTTTGGCACCCTGCAAGGAAATTCAATACCCCAAAAATCTCTTGACATCATGCTAATGATATCACATTGCTAGACATAGACAGATGTAAATCAAATACTAATATATGTTCTTGGTTCTGTTGTATTAATTGGCTATAGGCTGTATAGGTACACACAAGTTTTATGATTTTGTTCTTTATTGAAAGATTGGTATGGAATCATCAAAACTAAATTAAATGCAGTATAAAAACTATAGATAACTGTTCACATTACTCATGTGATGTATTTTCAATAACAGATTATAAATTAAATGTTTATTGCATTTTAATTGTGATTCAAAACTTAACGTACAGATGTTAATTGTAAAATTTATTTGAGAACAATTATCAGACATGCACTTTTTGAAAAAAATAAGTTTTTGTTCAGAGGTTAATGTTTTGATGTGTAAAACTGTGATTTATCTTAATAAGACGTGAATGTTGATGTTTATCTGTGAAGACTGCATGTGTTACTAATTGTCTTGCTTGTTGAATGTTCAACATTTAGCATGAGCAGATATATAACATTTTTATGTTGCCCGCATTATAATGCTATTAAATGTAGCGCAAACTAAATCTTCTTTTCATTAAGCACTGCAGACATGTTTATTTTGTTCGATGGTATCACGGATGTGTGTCGTCCCTTTATAAATGAGTGCGTGTAAAAGTCATAAACATGTCATAATTCATAGTTCATTCTTTAACAGCCCTTGAATGTTAGCAACACTTGTACATCTAGTTGACTAATTATCACGATACTTGCAATTTATGTTCTACTTTCTGAGTCATAATGCTCTTACCTATAACTTACAAATGTTAAAAGCATTGTTTTGTGTAAGCACATTAAATAGCTTGATTAGGTGACATTAGCATAATTAAATCTATTAAATTTTGAATTAATATGCACTTATGGAATGATTTCTGAAACAAGTGCTTAGCGAATAAAAGCCAGATTTTAAACATTCTTAGAAACTTTGCCAAGTATGTTTTTGACAAGAAGGGACAAAAACATAGTTCTTAAAAATTTATTGAAAAAAATACCACACCACATATAGGAATAACTAAGCTTGTATTACAAGAGTTTTTAGTTCAATTAGTTCAAATTTTCTTCAGTTTAGCCTGTTAAAAATGAAGTATAATCCCATTTTGCTATTGTTGGCAGCATTCTTTGACACACTGATGTAATTGTAGCATTTCCAATGATAACTAAATGCATTTTTAACACACATTTCTTTGTATTTACAGGAAAACCCTGCATCCCCGAAGGAATCCCCAAGGTCACAGACATTACCCATAATTCCATTACATTGTCATGGATGTCACCCATGAACTCTGGGACAATTCTAGCCTATCAGGTGGAGTGTTGTAGCATTAAGGAGCGGAGATGGCGCGTTATCACAAGCACCTGCCAGGGAACAACCTACCGCGTGAAAAACTTGTTTCCAGAAACTGTGTACATGTTCCGGGTTAGGGCAGAGAATCTTTGCGGACAGAGTAAGCCTGGTCATCCCTCTGAGGAAGTTCGGACTCGTTCCGAACCGACAAACTTCCTGGAGGAGCAACCAAAACCACAAAAGAAGCTCGTCCGAAGGCACAGTCACTATTTAAAAATTGACGATGGTGTGAACAAGTTATTGAACCGGACTGAAGAAGACCAGGTGGATTCTACCAACAGCGTTGGCAGTATTCCGTTCCGTAGGAACAGCCTGCGAGGGTCCCTTCCAGCGGGATACAGAACAAAACGTAGCTCGGTTAGTAGTGTGTTGCCAGGAGTCAACGCTAAACGTGAAAGCATCTCCAGTCTCAAGGAACTGAAGCGATCATTTGAAGAGTCTTCCATAGCGGAGGAAGAAGGAATTAACTTGAAACGTATATCAACATCGTCCACAGAGGCATCATCACTGTTTTCAGCAAATTCGATGACCTCTATTGCCGAAGACGAGGAGTTGAGGATCTTGTACGGACAGACGGATTGTCATGTGTGCAGCGATAACGACGATGCGTATTCAACAGCAAACTCTCAGATCACTACTAGTTCTGGTTTCTCAAGTGCTAGTAGTCGATCGTCAAATTCAAATAGTTCAGGACATGTGTGTACGCATAATGCTTTAGTTCACCATTCACATACAACGCCCATCATTGAAAGCGAAGGTCCCAGCTACTTGCATGCGTCGATAACGGACGATAACAAATTGGACATGCTTTCAAATCCAGATAAAAGCTGCAACAGGTCAAGTTCCAGTAATTGCTCTCGATTTAAACATCATCAATGCGGAAATCCGAATTCCGGAAAAACGATATTCGAAATTTGTGATAATGAGATCTGGAAGGGACGTATCGATCGTACAGGTGATTTAAATAGTGACTGTGTAAATGGGAATGGGCAAGAAGGGAATACGAACTATGGGAAATCTCTCGACTTGCGATCGTTGCGGAACATGTTGAACTCGCAGGACATGCTTGTGAAAACATCAGACACTTCTTCGTGTATGTATGACAACTTCAGGGCTAGGACTCACTGTGCCATTAAGGAACTAGACGAAGACATCACTGTGGATATTGTTTCTACAATTTGAATTTAATGTATTGCTTTAGTCCAAAAATGTTTTGTTGAATGAAATTGCATAATTATTACCAATATTAGGTTTGCCAAAAATGTTTTTCATAATAGAAATGACCTTAACAAATCTTTTTTTAATATTTTTTTTATGTTTTGCTAAGAATACTTTTTTTAATTCAAAACACATTTTAAAATTGTATTTTTGATCTAAAATAAGTTGATTTATTGTATTCACACATGTTATTATCTAAGATAAATACTATCACTGGTTCAACTGGCACATAGTTAATGAATGTTGTTTGAACAATGTTGGGGATTTTCTGTGACCTTGAGATTTTCTTGTTAAATGTTTTAGATATTAGAGTTATCTTTCCTTTTTGTTGAATTGAACTAGTGCATACTATAATTTGCTGTAAATATTTGTTATTCTTATTTATAAACAACTAAACTTAAACAATATAATTAAATGGTAATCAATTATTGCTCTCTATTTCTGTCAAATTATTGCTTATAGATATTTTAAAGGGAGGTACTAATATTTACAAAAGATGACTTCCCTTTTGTAAGGGAGGTTATTAATTTATTTGCGGAAGAGGATGATCTCCCATATTATATTGTTTATTGGTGCTGCCTACCAAATATCTCACTACCAAATAAAATGTTTAGAACAATACCACTGTGTGTTTTCTTTATTCTTCAGAATACTCATATCACTAACTTTTAAAGATACAGCTCCTAAAAGGTTCACCTGATACTCGTTTACTTGATAAGCACAAATGACATGCTTCAATTGTATCCAACATTCGTACTCGGCTTTGTTAGTGCTCATTTTGCACAAATTTAATGACAATATTTCCATAATGCAGTGTGATATTTGTATACATATTTTACTCAGTTTCAAATAAAAAAAATAATATGTAAATAGGAACGTTATGTTAAAAATTAACGCCTAAACGAAAGTGTCCAGTTAATATTGTTGAGCTATAATAAACAAGAAACCGTCAGAGACGGGTGATGCTCCCCAAAGTTTTTTTTTGTCACAATATTGCACTATATATTCAAATAAAAGGAAACGTCTTGAGGGCACAGTAGTTGGGGGGGACAAGATTTTTTTTATAGAAAATTTTAAAGGGCCATAACTCTGTTTAAAATCATTTGACCAGAACCCGCTGATAATATGCACATCTCTTCTTGGTAGCGAAGCTTCCCATAAAGTTTCATTGAATTCCGGTCATTAGTTGCTGAGAAATAGCCCGGACAAAAATTGTGCACGGACGGACAGACAGACGCACACACGCATGGACAGACGAAGCGGTGACTATATGCTCCTCCGAAAATAAAGCGCATAAAAATGTAGCTGGGCTGGCAACAATTGAAAACTCTTGACATGTATCACATTCCAAAAAGTAAAAAAAAAAGCTATTGTATTTAATTGCAACATGGTAAGGTGCATGTGAATGTTATCACATTTTGTGTTAGAAAAGTAAAGCCAAGTTCTACAAATCTAGTGAAGTTGCCTGCATTTTAAGCTATTCAGACTTAACCTTGTTATCCAAACAAAAACTGACATTTGAAATGCAACAAGTACTAGACCAGTATATTGCATTGACTGCATGCTAAGCTTCACGTATTAACATGGTTTAACAAGATTTTGAAGAACAAATGTTCAGACTATGGTCGACATGTTACCAAACAAAACAGCCAAAGTGGCCATCATGTCCCATATAGGTAACAAAACAAGGCAGTAGTTAATAAGTTTTTTTTATGATTTTGTTTCATGATAACATATTTTTAATGTAATGCTTAAGAATGAGGCGGTAGATAGATCATGCTTTAATTTCTCCACTTCAAAAATGAAATTCTACAGTTGCTTAAGTGTTTGTGAACTATTCATGATAAGAATTTCAATTTGGAGCGAAACATTGACATGCTTCCTGATAAAATGTCTTAAGAGAGATAAACAAAAATTATGCATAAAGTGCTAGCACTTTGATTTACGTCTTCTCGTCTGTCACAGTGCAATATATCATATAAGAGTAGATACAGAGTTTCTAGTTAGGGGAAGCATGTAATAAAGATCACATATTTTATTGCAAAATTCGAGATTTTGACATTCTACATATACACAAATTGTAAATAGATAATCAGCATGTAAGAAAAAAGTAAATTAAAATAAATCTTAGGACATACACCAGTAACATAGTTCTTTAGGGTGTTGTTACGTATGATCTGTTATGTATTATCTTATAATCAGTGTAAAAAAACAAAACAATTAAAAATAAGTTATTTAAGTTTTGTCCGCCCATGAAATAAAACAAACCATTTTCATAACATTGCTGTTGCTGTGGCGTTGTGCATATGGTGTCTGCCTCGGTATCAGGTGGTCATGAGTTTTAATCACGCTGGGAGCAGCATTACTTTGATCTCCCCCAAAGACACCATGCAAGTACTGGTTATAGTCCCAGGAAATGGACTAAGCATGTCAATAAGCCTTAAGGCTTTCTATGCTAAAATAAATTGGTTTAAAACTAACATTTTCACTCTAGTGTTGAGCACTTAGTCTTATAGGACTGCTGGCACGCTTGCACACTTAGACCTACAACTTGATTGTCCAAAAAATGAATCAATTAGGATCAAATTAAAGTGTTTTTGTCCCAAAAGGCTTACCCATCTGTGTACTACATTTCCTGTTTACATTTGAATGCTATACTGTCTTTGAATGCACAGGCCAAATCAGTGCTAATAACAGGGAGTTAACAGACAGGAAACAGCACTTGAATGGGTCCTTAAGAAAGAAGATGAATGTTGTGTAACTAATTGAGTGGCCTATAAGAGTTGTGGGGGGATCCTTAATTCCATTATTAGTTTTTTATGTACAACATTTTGCTGAACTGTTCACATTTTGTGTCTAAGGACTAAAATAGGTCTTCTCCAGATCGTCATAATGGCAAATATGTACAATACTCTTGGAAAAGGGGGCTAAATGCATGTGTCTTAAGTGTTTCTAGGTTAGCCTGTGCAGTCTGCGCAGACAATTCAGTGACGACACTTTCCCCATTAAAAAGGGAAAGTGTCCTGCCTCATTAGCCTTTGCAAACTGCACATGCATTAAGCCCATAAGCAGGGCTCATATAGATAGATATAAATGTAAGACTGGCATCCCCTTATGGCCCTGCGGCTACAAGCATGGTTTAGCCTCATATAAGTGTAGCAGTGTTCGGTATGAGGAGAACTTATACTGCCTTGCTATATAAGCTATCTTTTATAGAGACCCGGTAGAGTGTCTGCCTGATTTGGAACCGGGAGGCCCCGGGTTTGATTCCAATTGTGGTCGGGGATTTTTCTGGCTGGGTTACATAAGTATTAATCTTAAATGTTTAACCAATGAAAATTAAAAACAACAAGCATTCTCAATAATAAAAAATAATAAATTGGTCAATATCAAATTTGAGACACGTTTTTTTTATTGAGCTCATTCATAGTAATATGTTTTGATGCTTAAACAAGGCTAATGGTTAGTTCACACATAAGATATACAGGGAGATATATTTCTTGTTTGAACCTTAAAAGGCCACATTAAAATTAAATCTGTAAGAGTGTCAGTAATGTGAATGGTAACAGGTGTGTGTAACCCACTACTTGGATGATTGCATGGGAAACCCTTCACGTCTCTCTTTAAACTGTGGATGTCCTTTGATGGAAAGTACGCGTACAGCATAAAGGCAAGTCTTCTTTAATTGCTTCTCTAAAAGCCTTTTATAAAAAGATTTTGATAGGATCTCATATGTGTGCATCACTTCACATCATTGAAGGTATTCAGGTTTTCGGCCCAAGGTCACCGCTATAAAACTTTTTAATAAAAATCTATTAAATATTGATAACCTCTGTAAACTTTTGAGAGTGGAGGAAATGCAAATTTGTGTCACAATAAATACGCTTGGCAACTTTTAGGTCAACTTTCTGCACTAAGAAATGATCTAACTGGATTAGTGTTAAGAAATATTAATGTCGTTTTAATTATACTTTATCTAGAAAATTTGATTATGATATTTAATTGGGCATCTCCTTAAACATTATTATTGTCAATAAAACACACCTTTCATGTATATGTTTGCAATAAATCTCAGTAGTTGTGTGAGAGTTTATTTAACCCTTTCCCACTCAGAAGCAAAGTGCAAATGTGCAAACAGCATAAAACCAGAACAGCCTGCGAGTTAGAGTAATGTTCAGGTTTTATGCTGTTTGCAACTCATCAGTATCTTAGGGTTGGAAATAAGCCTTTTACTCTTGTATATATTATATTAAGGACTTATTTAATTAGATTTTCTAAAGGACTTTTTATGCGTCAAAGTGCGTTTCTAAGTAGTAAAGGGATAATGACATGTCAGTAATTTAACCACTGCAAACTAACAAGTGATTCTCTTGCGTTGCTTATCATTTATGCGTTGATATAGAAAGAATGGGTAAACTTAAAAGGCTCAATTTGTTTCATGAGTCATTCACATGTTTTAACAATTTTTCACAACCAATCCATACAAATTTCCTGCTAAATTTAACTGAAGTGTGTGACAAGCCATATGTTCTAAATTTAACCTGAAGTGTGTGACAAGCCATATGAGTAGATTTCATCATTTTAATATTTTAACTCCTATGAATGCAATGATACACCTTTATATTGATAATGAGCGATGACTCATTGTAGAGGCATTTCCTTGTAAATAATAGTAATAAATATTAACCCTTACCCACTCAGAAGCAAAGCGAATATGGCTATGTGCAAACAGCATAAAACCAGAACAGCCTTCAAGTAACTCGCAGTAACTGTTCAGGTTTTTTGCCTTTTGCTGCTCATCAGTATCTAAGAGTTGGAAATGAAGCCAAAAAAACTTGAATCTAGTAAGAAAGGCCTTTATATAAATTTAACTTTCTGAGGGACTACATTAGTGCGTCAAAATACGTATCTTAGTGGTGAAGGGTTAAGACACTAAGTCAGTCACAATCGTATTATCTGACAAGGTCAATTAGAGTTGTCCCATTCAAGTTTGTAGTCCTGTGAAATGAAACGTAAAAGTAAATCAAAACATCATTTTCAATGACTCAGACGATTAAAATTGACTGACTGTATTTAGTGGTTTTATCGGTTTATAGTTTCGTCTTGTAGTAACTGACAGTGATATTTGGTGTATACAAAACAGCCCGACCTATCCCCATTATCAAAATGAATGTGAAATATGCATTACATGTGGTTATTTATGTGAGTAACCTAATGTCCCAATTTTAATCAAAGCATCATGATTTTTTTCCAATCCAAAGGACCCCACCCTATTCTCAAAATGGTGAAAAAAACAGTGTTGAATTTCTATAAAGAAATTCACTTCAGTTGAGGTCTGTTAATTGATTATATTTGTGGATAACTTAATCAGCTGTTATCTTAATCAGGGATTACATTTTGATGCAAGGCAGGACTTGGCTAGTGGGGAAATTAGACAGATGGTATCCACTGATAAGATGGATTTAAACATTGAAAAGTCCAGCTGGACAAAGCTGACCTGTGGTCAATGGGTATGAATCATACCATTGTAGGGTTTGGAAAGAAAAACTATTGTATCTTTAATTAACTTGTCTAAAGCAGATACCATTGTCTACCATTGCCACAGGTTGAGTCAGGACCATGTGCTGGATTCTGCTGTGGGGTCAGGTTAGCATTGTGCAATGCAATCCCAGGTAGTCTGTCCTGTGCACAGGTGGTTGAGCTGTCAAATGCAGTCTCATGAAGTCTGTCCTGTGCACAGGTGGTTGAGCTGTGAAATGCAGTCCCAGGTAGTCTGTCCTGTGCACAGGTGGTTGAGCTTTAAAATGCAGTCCCAGGTAGTCTGTCCTGTGCACAGGTGGTAGAGCTGTAAAATGCAGTATCAGGTAGTCTGTCCTGTGCACAGGTGGTTGAGCTTTAAAATGCAGTCCCAGGTAGTCTGTCCTGTGCACAGGTGGTTGAGCTGTGAAATGCAGTCCCAGGTAGTCTGTCCTGTGCACAGGTGGTTGAGCTGTAAAATGCAGCCTCATGTAGTCTGTCCTGTGCACAGGTGGTTGAGCTGTAAAATGCAGTTCCAGGTAGTCTGTCCTGTGCACAGGTGGTTGAGCTGTGAAATGCAATCCCAGGTAGTCTGTCCTGTGCACAGGTGGTTGAGCTTTAAAATGCAGTCCCAGGTAGTCTGTCCTGTGCACAGGTGGTAGAGCTGTAAAATGCAGTATCAGGTAGTCTGTCCTGTGCACAGGTGGTTGAGCTGTAAAATACAGTCCCAGGTAGTCTGTTCTGTGCACAGGTGGTTGAGCTGTAAAATGCAGTCCCAGGTAGTCTGTCTATTGCACAGGTGGTTGAGCTGTAAAATACAGTCCCAGGTAGTCTGTCCTGTGCACAGGTGGTTGAGCTGTAAAATACAGTCCCAGGTAGTTTGTCCTGTGCACAGGTGGTTGAGCTTTAAAATGCATTCCCAGGTAGTCTGTCCTGTGCACAGGTGGTTGAGAGGTAAAATGCAGTCTCAAGTAGTTTGTCATGTGCACATGAGGTTGAGATGTAAAATGCAGTCCCAGGTAGTCTGTCCTGTGTACAGGTGGTTGAGCTGTAAAATGCAGTCTCATGTAGTCTGTCATGTGCACAGGTGGTTGAGCTGTAAAATACAGTCCCAGGTAGTCTGTCCTGTGCACAGGTGGTTGAGCTGTAAAATACAGTCCCAGTTTGTTCTGTGCACAGGTGGTTGAAATACAGTCTCAGATAGTCTGTCCTGTGCACAGGTGGTTGAGCTGTAAAATACAGTCCCAGGTAGTCTGTCCTGTGCACAGGTGGTTGAACTGTAAAATACAGTCCCAGGTAGTCTGTCATGTGCACAGGTGGTTGAGCTGTAAAATACAGTCCCATGTAGTCTGTCATGTGCACAGGTGGTTGAGCTGTAAAATACAGACCCAGGTAGTCTGTCCTGTGCTCATGTAGTTGAACTGTAAAATACAGTCCCAAGTAGTTTGTCCTGTACACAGGTGGTTGAGCTGTACAATACAGTTCCAGGTGGGCTGTCATATGCACAGGTGGTTGAGCTGTAAAATGCAGTCCCAGGTAGTCTGTCATGTACACAGGTGGTTGAGCTGTAAAATACAGCCCCAGGTAGTCTGTCCTGTGCACAGGTGGTTGAGCTGTAAAATGCAGTCCCAGGTAGTCTGTCCTGTGCACAGGTGGTTGAGCTGTAAAATGCAGTCTCATGTAGTCTGTCATGTGCACAGGTGGTTGAGCTGTAAAATGCAGTGCCAGGTAGTCTGTCCTGTGCACAGGTAGTTGAGCTGTAAAATGCAGCATCATGTAGTCTGTCATGTGCACAGGTGGTTGAGCTGTAAAATGCAGTCCCAGGTAGTCTGTCCTGTGCACAGGGGGTTAAGCTGTAAAATGCAGTCCCAGGTAGTTTGTCCTGTGCACAGGTGGTTGAGCTGTAAAATACAGTCCCAGGTAGTCTGTCCTGTGAACAGGTGGTTGAGCTGTAAAATGCAGCCTCATGTAGTCTGTCCATTGTTGCATCAGGATTTGGTTTCATGGCGAGGGATATGTGACCATGATTTCTGAAACGTGAAAAACAATCACAACATTTACATTTTATCTATTTGCAGGTCAACTTGTGGTGCAAACTCAGGGTTTCTGTTCTTGAACAACCTCTCACACAAAAAATGTTAATGTTGTTCAAATAAGAGAAAAGAAGCTGTACAAGATTAAAGCAATTACAATTCATATTGATATGCTGACACTGTCAGAAAATCCACTCCTGATAATCAGCTGAAATCTTGTACAAATAAAGGAGTGAAATTCTACAGGATAAACTTTTTAATTAAGTCAAGATAATCCGAAACTTCTGGGACACATGTGTCTTCTTTTTTATACTGAATATGTCCCCCACTTGAAACCAACACCTGCCCTCACAACTTTAACATCAGATGTGATTTAATTAGTTACTCAGACTGGGAGGACTCTAATTGAATCCCTGTAAAGGCATTTCAGATTTAACTTAGAGTGAGAGGGTACAGAGATTTCAAAAATATAGATAATGTCAACATAATTGACCAATAATTACATGCCCGACTCATAAATTGTCTTGACCAAGTATATCTGCAGGGCATGCTAAAGGGTCAAGGTTTATTAACTAATATTTACACTTTATAACATTGAACAAACATTGTTCAATTTGAAAACAAACAACGGCACTTTGAAAAATTTACAAATATCAATAGGTCATTAACATAATTTGTGTTTAAAATTTTCCAAATATTGCAAATTTCCAAAATATTGAAACAGATTAAATGAGGTAATATCGCAAATATCCCAAATTGAGAAACAGATTAAATTAGGAAATATCGCAAAAAAACCAAATTGTAAAACAGATTAGATGAGGTTAGATGATCACTAAACACACACAAACAAAAGAAATACCGTAAATGAGTTAAACTATCAAACACCTGTATTGGTAAGCAATTAAATTAGCTGTTTGATTGTCAATAAATGTGACGATTGGTTCCAATGGAATATCAAACCACCGCTGATTGTTATCTCACAGATGTTAATCAGAAAATAAATGAGGTATTTTTTAAAGATTATTTCAAAATGGGTGGGGAATACACATGATAGTATTTGCATGTTTTTTTTTAACAAGTATCAAGTTTGAAGACATCTGTTTCTCAAAGAGATGGGTTACTTGAATTAAACAAACCTCAATGGTCGATGAAGCGATAATTGGTTATTTGATGTCATCTTACTAGAGTACCTTTGTTATATATTTCCCCCCCCCCCCCCCCCCCGCTTTCAAATTTTGTGTGTGACCTAGTAACATATTTTCTGTCAAGTTTCAACATTCTCATTTTTAGCCCTGTTGTTATAAGTAACAAGTTGTCAATTATAAAGCTTGTTATACACAGATTTGTGCAGTACATGCAAGTTTTAAGTTGTAATAATGTACATTTAAATGTGAAGGAATTCTTAAAAGTGTATGTCTACAGACTAATCAATGGACATTGAGACACCTCCCACTTACTTACTGACTTAATTGTAGGGGATATAAATACCTGTAAGTGTCCCTTAAATCATAAGGCATGTCTCCCCGGAGGTACATTAAAGGAGGGTGCAGTGTATTGGTGCTTTACACTGGGCACTTAAAAGAACCAGGGACGTTTCTGGAATCGGCGCGTTTTCTTTATCGCGCTTAAACCCCCACCAACACCTCTCTTGGGGCGTACAGCACTGAGTATTAAAACTCACAATTTAATAAACAAACCATAAATAATCAAAAATAAATACAAATAATAATGGTGGTAATAATTATCATACTGATAATAATAATGGTGATGAGGTGATGATGGCAATAAGGATAATACTAATAAAAAGAATTGTGATGATGGTGATGGCTATGATGGTGATGAAAATGATGACTACCAGCGAACATTAAGGTCCCATTGGCCACCGTACAGTCATTTTATAGATCTAATGATCATTGTTAATTTCAGATCTATAAAATGATAATTAGAGAAATGATGCTATACTATTCTCTATATTTGTTAAAAAAAAATTTTTGCGAAAACCCGGGCCGCCTAGGTCAATTTGACCTACTTTGGCTCAAAAGTAAATATTTCCCCTGATAGGTCACAATAAGAGATCAGCACGTTAGGTAGTTGTGAAGACTCAGCGATTACCTGTAAATAAACTAAAAAAACAACATACAAACACATTAAATCATAAGGCAGCAAACTCTGGTGTTGTTGTAGCACATTAGTGCCAGAAATAAGGTGTAACACTCATGGCTCCTCACTTAATCCTTACTTCTTTCCCTTGAAAAATTAAACAGAGCAATTAACCTCTCTTTAAAATCTTCTAAACGCTTTCAAAAGATGGGAATTGTTTAAAAGAAAGCCCTGGTTGTATGAAAGAGACATGAGGCCAAAAAGATGAACGTTTCCGCCAACCCAACTCACCCTAATATTTTTGTCCCAGCCCAAATTTGTTTCTGGTATTCTTGGTTTATTTTTAGAACATTTTCACTATATTCCATTAAATTCATTGAACTACATTTGAAGTTTGTTATTATTTTCATAAATATGATCATATTCATTAAATTAATTTAAAGAAATACATTTGTAACTAAAAATAGAATGAAGAGATTGGGCTGATAATTGCATGTGATGCATATTCTTAATTAAAGTAGTGAATCATCAAAAAAAAGGTTAAACACAAGAAAAAAAGCTGAAACTTTTTTTTGCAATGTTAATAGATTACATTTACAATCATAATCTTTTTACCACAATTAAGAAGCATTGACAATGACTTTGAAGTTATATTTGTACATGCAAGCAAAATATGATGCACTTAAATTTACCATACTTTTTCCATGAGACATTGACTTTTTGTAAATATTTAAGATATTTTAAACAAAAGTATGAACTTCAAGAGACAGTATTATTACTTGACAATAAACAGTAGGTGCATTGGCGTGAAATCTCTGGCATATCTGGCGACATGTAGAACATGCCTGCCATTTACAAGAGACTCAAAAAATCAACAAGTTCATTAGGAATGTCATGTCCTTGTCTTGTGCAGTAATTGACTTTGATTCCTGATTGTAAAGGTGACTAGGGTTTCCTTTGTTTGGAATGATTTTATTGTCTGCACTTTTATTGCTATACACCATGCACAGGTTGCTTTCAAGAGTGTATTTTGGCAATCAAGTTTGGACCCCCTGGTTGACTTTTAAATGACTGGTTTGGACATTTCACCAGTCTATTCTACACTTAGTAGCTTATGAGTGGTTACAGAGTTTTGTCTTTAAACTTCTTAAGGTTTTACTTGCAATGCGAATATATATCAATAGCAAAATAAGTAAACTTTTAACGTTTAAATTATACTTGTATTCATGGTGCCGTATCTGGTTTATATTTTAGTCATGTGTGATAAGTAATTAGTCATTCACTCATTACTTACGACCGTCGACGATAAACATGCGTAATGTCCGATCATTACATGCAAATGACAGTATAATTGTTAAGGAATATCTTATCTAGGGATTTTACTTTTCATGGCAAATTAGTTTCCAAAAGCAATCTCTGACAAGGGACGCCTGGCACAGGAAAGTGGAAGAAAAGAAATATATTTTCAGAAATATTAGATTATCTGAATGTTTTGTCTGAAATGGGTGAAAGTACGCATGAAATAAGTCATATTGTACATGAGGTGTTACGTATTGTAATCATAGATTGGTTGATTATAAATTGTGGATCGTACATTTTGTTTATCAGAGGGTTTATGGTCTCCTGTTACTGAGACCATCGTATTTGTTTAAAGATAAAATCAGTAAATAAATTGAGAATGATTTATAGTGAAATTTAACCCCTTTTGCTTGTGGAACAAAGTGAGTGTTCTGTTACCGCCAATTGAAATATTGCCCCAAAGAACATTTCAAATGGCAAAAAAAACGTCAACTTAGGCGACACACAAGCTTTACAATTGCTCTGTGTAATGGTTTCGAAAGATTTGTTTGCAAAAACAGTGCATTACATTAAAACCCTTGCATACTTCAGTGTCATGCAGTTTTTTTTTAAGAGCAATAAAGACAAACCTTTGTTCAATCTAGAATGGTTCAGTTGATGTGAATGTTGATTAACCCAAAGAACAAAAGGAGCCACAAGGTGCAAAACAAAACAAAAACAATTCCATTTGAAAATAGTTTAAACTTGGGAATAATTATATAAGGGTAAAAAAGTATGCACAGTAAACTGTAGGTCCTGCTTTAAAAACTTGTACCAGTATTGGATCAGATACCTTAGTTTACGCTATTTCTTGCATTTTTTTTATATAAATATAAAATGCTTTAAAAAATGATATGTATTGGGGGGGGGGGGAATTATTTTTGCCAATACTCCAGGCCTAGTTATAATCTGGGTTACCAGCATCAAACTAGCTCACCTGGTCAAATCTTAGAAAAACCTTTTGACCATGCTTCATGGCACATTTATGACTCAATTCTGTTTGAAACTGTGTCACATGTCTCCAAACATCAGGCAACCAGGTCAAAGCTAACAAAAACTTTTTCACTTCAATAGACGACACATTTATGTCATTCATTATGAAAGTGGTTTGCATGTTTATCTGGATAATACCTAGGTCAAGTAAAAATCTGGGTCACATGTGTCCAAAGACTCAATGTCAAGTTTGGACAATTTGGTTTTTCTCAAAGTCAGGTGAGCACTACTGGGCTTTCATGGCCCTCTTGTTTGCCTGTTAGCCTGTGGTACTCAAACTTTATGAGCCCTTTGCATGCTGGGAAATTTTTCGTCTGCTGAAAGGTCGTCTGCTGAATTTCTAAAATTAGCACTTTCTTCATTTTTTTTTTCAAAAAATACTATCAGAATAGCAAACAGTTTAAATCCTGATGAGACACCACGTTCTGTGGTGTCTCATCTGGATCCAAACTGTTTTCAAAGGCCTTTAAAATTCGGTTCCAGTGCTGAAAGTGTTAAGAAAGCTGGCAAATACCAGTAACACATGCACATACCACTTAATAGAAGCAAAGTGAAAATGGCTATGTGCAAACAGCATAAAACCAGCCTGCGAGTCACTTGAATACTGTTCAGGTTTTATGCTGTTTGCTGCTCATGAGTATCTAAGGGTTGGAAATGAAGCCTTAAAAACTTGATTCTAGTAAGAAAAGCCTTTCATTAATTTTAACTTTCTAAGGGACTACAATTGTGTGAAAATTAGTATCTAAGTGGTAAACGGTTTAATAGGTATCTAAGTGGTAAAGGGTTAAATCAGAGGTATAGGGATAATGGGAGTAGCAATAATATTCACCAATACCAACACAATTTTGCAGGGCATGTGGGAATCACACTGCATTGTTTGGCTTTGAACTCTATTCCTCTAAAAACTCAACCAACATTATGATTTGAACAATTATTAATGCAAGAAATACTCTTTTTGGATAGCTACTGAATATTTTTTTTTTCATTTTATACACATGTGACTTGCTTTATTAGAAGCAATCAAACATAATTATGATGTTCTGTTAAATATTTAACATTTTCATTTTAATAAATTTTTACGATTTTTTTCTTTTAAATAAACTTGCCACACAAATATATAATATAGATATACAATTTACTTGAAACTTAAGACTTAGATATAGCTTCCTTATCAATATATTGTAGGTGCATATCAATTGTCCTTGGTTTCAATAACTGATTTCCTATGACTGATATATGACTAACGATTCAATTAAATCCTGTTCAATCATGGTGTAGGAAACAACCAATTATGATTCATGTGATGTTCAAGGATATTAAAGAGTCATCAATTGTCTGTGTTAATTGGTAAAAATACATCAATTGTTGATTGTCTTTCTCATTAATTGTTCATTTAATTGCTTTCTTCAGCATGACTGTTTGCATCCCAAATTGTTTGCATCATTTGACTGTTGACACTTTTCATTATTTTTTTGAAGGGGGTGAGGGGGGGGGGTTAGTTGACATATTTTAAGTCCTTGTTAAGTAAGTGATTTTACTTAAATTTAATAAACAAATAATGATTTAAGCTTAATGTCCTTATGTTGGAGATGGTCATACAGAAAGTGTCCTTCCATACTTCATAGAATTGCATTTATAATAGAAGGGCACAAACTATAGTTAGCTTGCACTCCATCAAGCATGAGTTGTCTGCCATGTGTTGATTAAACGCTTAGTTGAGAATTTTAAGTCTGGACATAATGAGGTGATGCACAATAAATGTTTTTTTAGTATTTTAATAGTTTTTAACCACTTGCGTATTTTTTAATTTCCTTTTAAAAATTCAACATCCTAGTGTACAGTTGTAGTAAAATTAATCAAATAAATCATCTACAAACACTGTATTATGTGAATTGGGAATAAGACATCAATTTGGGAATAAATTGTGTTTTATCAAAAGTGCATAATATGCAGTTTTATATGTTGCATTTATCTAGTTTTACAAATTATAATTAAAACATATACTTGCATATATAATAGCATCATTTAAATTGATTTTACTTAAAAACTGGATTTTTTTATTAATTAAAAAAAAAAAATCCTCGTGAAATGAAACTGTGTCCATGCCGCGCATTGACACAGTTTAAAAATACACTTTAAATGATACAAATTCACTGTTAATGAAAAAGTCATGGAAAATTTCTTATTAAGCTTAAATTATAGATAATATATTACAAAAATATATGTAGATCATGAAATGAATAGTTTTGTTTGAGAAAATCACCAAAATGATGTCCATTCCCAGTTTGATGTCTTATTCCCAATTCACATAATACGGTGTTTACAGGAAACAGTAAATAACCACAAGCTAGCATGCAAATACCAATTATTTGTAAAACTTAAACATATAAAGAACCATGAAATATTATTAGAATTTAATATTAAAGGGACATTTTCACAGATTTGGGAATATATTGAAGTTTGTTATTAAATGCTTAAAATTGATAAATGTAAATATTGGAAGTAAATAGCTCCGGTAAAAAAAAGAAAAATAGTAATCCTCATCTGGGTTCGAACCAGTGACCCTTGGAGTAAAAGTCTATCTTTATAATTTTCATCTTTTTAAATCGTAAAAAATATGCATATAATGGATATTTTAAAGCAAGGTAAATGTACAGTACTACTGATATAATACACAATGTACAAATATCATGACTAAAAAGAAAATTTGCGAATCTTTTTTTTTTTTTATATTGTAAATTTACCAAAACGTGAAAAGCTCTATTTAACTGGTATTGGTCAATCGCTTTTATCCGTAAATGTCAGTTTCTCACAGTTTTCACCACATATTAAAGACATACATAAAACTGCTCATTTAATATAAAATTTATGAGCTTTTAAACTTGTTTTCATGAGGTTCCAAGGTAAGTAACTCACGTCAGCATTATGCTTTATCTTTGTAGTAACTTCCCTTGTTCTCTGAATTGCCATAAGCAACATGGATCAAACTGCTGTTGAAATTTAGCCTCAGGCTTTTGAACAATATATTCAGATGTCATGAAAATGATTTCATTTGATCTTGAGTTTTCACTTCCTTACTTGATATCAATCCTCCTCATGGGATGGCCAAGTGTTTGAGTTTGCCAGTCCTTGGGGGCACACATTTTTTTGTAATTATGGATTGTATAATTTGTAAGCATCATTACATAAACAGCCAGTTCCCAGTTGTGATTGAGCATAATGATATACCTATAGGTAAGATACATAAAAAACAAAGTATCCTACATATTATGGAAATAGCAAAAAAAGAAAGAAAATAAGGTGTTTCAAATACCTTAAAATCTTTGAAAAATATTATGTCAATTTATTTGGCATTGCTCTTCAGCAATACCTTAAATCAATTTTCAGCAAGGTCTTCAATCAATCTTAAAGGGATCTTTTCACGCTTTGGCAAATTGACAAAATTGAAAAAAGTTGTTTCAGATTCGCAAATTTTCGTTTTAGTTATGATAATTGTGAGGAAACAGTAATACTGAACATTTACCATGGTCTAATATAGCCATTATATGCATCTTTTGACGATTTTAAAACCTAAAAATTATAAAGCGTTGCAACGCGAAACGATTGAATAATTTGGAGAGTTCTGTTTTTGTCGTTAAATTTTGTGAAACTACGAAGATTGCTTATATAAGGTATAAAATACGTTAAGTACGTGTACTTGGCGGAACAGCTCAGTAGGCTAGAGCGTTTTTACTTCAGGACTCTGGCAGGACTCCAGGGGTCACTGGTTCGAAACCTGTTCCGGGCAATGTTCTTTTCCTTTTTTTAATTTTATTCTTGATTTTTTACTGGAGCTTTTACGATTCAATGTTAACATTTATCGATATAAAGCATTTAATGAATAAGTTAAAAAAATGCCAAAATCTGTGAAAAGGCCCCTTTAAGCAATATTGTCAGTTTATTGCCAGCAATGCATTGAAACTATTATAACCAATAAACATGTATTGAATCATTACTGTCAGCTATATCTTGAATCAAGTTGACAACTGTCAGCAATATCTTGAATTAATGGTCAGCAATACCCTGAATCAATGGTCAGGAATATCTTGAATCAATGGTCAGCAATATCTTGAATCAAGTGCAATTTTCTGGTGATTTTTGTCCATAATATAGTAGAAATTACCTTGCTTATGATCATGTCAGTATTAAATTCTGCTAATAAAGACAATTTTGAATGATGGGACCACCAGCTGGGATACAGGGACGTAGGGTGGTCCATTCAGACCCATATCCATGCGATAATGAAACAACAATACCTCTGCTGAAGATACTGACATAACAGTACCAGTTTATACATGTGAAGTACTATATCTGGTGGAAATGTATTCCTGTGAAAAATGGCCTTTAAATGGGCAAAATGTCAACACACAATCATATGGACACCATGCAGCCATTTCAATGTTAAGTTAAATGTCAGTGGTCATTTGTATTAAATGTGACTGGTCTGGCTTCAGAAACTATGGAGAAGTAGATATTTAATTGGAACATTCTTTAGAATATTGTGAAGACAAGTTTGGAATATAAGTTTCATCATTGTAGTCTTTGGTTAAGATTAAAGAGTCTAAGAAGATGCCTTTTGAAAACATGAAATATAACTGGTATTTGATTGGTCTATGGCTTAAAAAACTATGGAGAAGTAGATTAAATAAAATTTGAACATTTGTTAGACTATTGTAAAGAAAAGTTTGGAATATAATGTGTTATCAGCGTAGTGTTTGGTTTAGATGGAAGATTTCCTAGTAGATGCTTCTTGAAAGCATGACATATTAATGGTATTTGATTGGTCGATGTTGAAATTGTGCAATATGCACTGCAAATAGGTGGTTCTTGTGTTTGAAATGTTTCCTTATTCTTTGGAAAGCTTGAAAGATGTTCTTAACAGTGGGTTATAAGAGATTTCCTATTAGTGTTTGATGGTATACTTAGCATGTATGGATTTATACTGTGATGATGGTAATTATAATGTTTAAGAAAAATGAAGTCTTTTTTCGACAATTAGTGTATCAATTTACTAGTACAGTATCAGAATCTATTCAGTACAGTACAGTCCTGCTTCATAATTAACTTCATCTGTAAAATAAAATAAATATTAATTAATTAATACGATAATTGTTCAACATAAAATGTTAATAAGATGTTCGATAGATGATAATATCTGCATAATATATGTCCTGTTCCTCTCAAGGATAAGTAAAGTTTACTGCCGCATATTAAGAAATATAAAGTCCAGGACCTTATAAAGCCACACACCTTGAAATTAAATACATGTTTATTAATACATATAGATGCAATTTGAAAGTGCTTAAAATTGTCATTCAATCTATAGCCTAGTTAGCAAGTAATTTATTTTTTATTTTAAAACCGAAAGTAGGATTTCTATACGTATACGTATATTTCGACAAACGCGACTAGTTTTAAGTTTTAAAGCGCAAAATAGACGGATTTCTACCTTGTAACCACCAGATATATTCTAATTGGCATAGATTAAATGAAATATATAGCCAAGTTAGCAAGTAATTTATTATTTTTCAAACTGTACCGCTTTTAAAACCGAAAGTAGGATTTTGAGACGTATACGTCCATTTCGACCAACACGATTATTTTTAAGCTTTAAAGCGCAAAAAAGACGGATTTCTACTTTGTAGCCACCAGATATATTATAATTGGCATGGATTAGATATGTTTCTTATTTATACTTAAATTTACTATGCCATGTAGTTCATTTCAAGGTGTGTTGCTTTAAGTCATAACACATATAGTCACAATATTTTAATCTTATCCCAACAGCTTTGTTACCAATTTGTCAAATATATAATTATTTAAGTCCGCATCCACTATTTGCATGTATGTTTAATGTCGGTGCCTGGTTATTTGTTAATTGGTATAATAATTCACTCCAGTATCAATTAATGTGTTATAATTTCATTATGGGAGATTTGGTTGTGAATACGCATAATGAATTTACTCATCACATGCACACATTGTTCAGTCATTGATGACAGAAGTATAGTGCGTAATTACATCAGATGAGGAGTGTATCTATTATTAGTAGCCATGTGCCTTTGAAATGAATTGTCTGTCAAAACTGTCACAGTAGCCCTACCAGTTAAAATAACATTGTCATTGAATCCTCATTGATAATATTTACCAGTAGTAAGAATATAATTATGTGAACTGACACAGGTAGCTAGCTTTTTTGTGGCGGGAATAATTACTGTTAATTCATGTGTGTACGTGTGTTTAAAATAAGTAACAACACATACCTTGGGTTAATAATTATCATGAACACGGATGTTTTAGCAGTGGTTTAAAGGGCAAAACATACTGTGTTTGGTGAACAAGGAATGAAACTTATGTGATAAACTCTGGGAGGAATGTATTTATAAGACATACAGTTGTCTGTGGTGCATAAGGTGCACCATTTAGCTTGTGTTGGTGACAAATCTTCATGGATGTTTTGGGAAGCATTCCATAGTTTATATATTTTGTTTAAACATGTGCTTTCCTCAGACAACATTGTGTTTGCTTTATGATTAAATTGTACAGAATATTGTTATCATTTTTTGGTAGTTTTTGAAGTGGTAAATCTTTTAAATCCTATCATACAAGTCATGATACTGGTAAGAGATACGATTGATTACGTTCGATTATTCACCAGTCAATATTTGTTTTCTTTGCGTAACAGTTTGAAAGAAAGTCACACGATACTACAAGGTGAAACTATGTAATAGTGATTATTCATAAACCGTGTTAAGTTTTTCATAATTATCTTGGTGGATAATTGGTAAATAAAGCGTGAAGAGAGGGTATTAAGATTAGCTATGGATGTTAAAAAATGTGTTCATTTCAGGTAAATGAGTTATAGATCATTGAAGATGGTAGTTGAATTGGAAAAGGTGAATATTGGATTTGAATAGCAATTATGTTCATTTTGGATAAATGGATATATATTAATTAAGAGCCAGCCTGGTTTGTTATGTGTGGCATGAACCTTGGGATTATCAAACCCAACAAAAGTCAGAATGGCGGAAATGAGGAGCAATGGCGGATCTCGTACTCGATTCTCTGAGCGCAAAATATTTCGGTCATCAATTCACATACGTCTAGGTAAGGTTAAATCATATTTTTGTGTTTTTATGCTCCCCGAAAATTTTCGGTGAGCATATAGTTGCCAGTTTGTCCTTCCTTCCTTACTTCCTTTCTTACATCACACTTTTGTAAAAGTTTTTCATAGCGCCTTCAATATTTAAACGATCTCTTACATATTTGTATGAAGGTACCTTGCATGGACTTCTACCTTTTGATGAGGTTTGAGGTCACTGGGGTCAAGGTCACCGTAGCTAATAATAGATTTTCCGTCACACGTTTGTTACAGTTTCTCATAGCGCTTACAATATTTAATCAATCTCTTACATATTTGGCATGTAGGTACCTTGCATGGACCTCTACCTTTTGATGAGGTTTGAGGTCATTGGGGTCAAGGTCAATGTCACCAAGGCTAATAATAGATTTTCCGTCACTCTTTTTTGTTACAGTTTCTCATAGCGCCTTCAATATTTTACCGATCTCTTATATATTTGGCATGTAGGTACCTTGCATGGACCTCTACCTTTTGATGAGGTTTGAGGTCACTGGCGTCAAGGTCAATTTCACCAAGGCTAATAATAGATTTACTCAAGGTCAAACAAGGGAGCATCCATCGTTTTCAACGATACTTGTTTTATATGAAAAAAGTTACTAACGGACAGACAACACCAATTCCATACTAATACCTCTGCCTTTAGCGGGTGATAATATTTGTTCTTGATGATCTTCCAAACAAGGCTACTTTCCCAAATACCCCAATAAAATACCTTAATATGGTTACATTATACAACATGTCTTTGATCAATTACAAAGTATATAATTTAAAAAACAAAAACATCCACTTGTACAATTAAACTTAGCATTTTAACTTCTTGCCCATTGTTACTCTTTGATGTGACTTAACTAACTGTCTGTATAACAAAAAACAAATGTTTTTAATTTGCTTGTCATCGAAATCGAAATCACGAGAAAATTAAATCTACTTGAAATTTTTCTCTGCCTTTGGATGTCCTTTAAAATAAGAACGTGTTTTATTAATATTTTAAATACCACCTCAGGCATTGATGAAAAATGATCCTCTTTTATATATACATGTACCTAGCCTTAAGATATCATTTATGCAAGCGTTGAATTTCATATGGATTTTGATGAATTATGCATTAACGGATATTCACTTTATCTTAGACCTGTTTTTTTGTGATTCAACATAAAAATGTGACTCTTAGAAATTGGTCTTTGCATATACATGTAATGAGTTTATTCATGTCATGGTAATGCTGGTTCAATAATCTTATATTACAATTGAAATTTGGGATCTGAGGTATCCTGATGGAACATTAATTTAGTCATACATTATATTTTGGGTGAAAAGTTATGAATTCTTTTCAAACTTTCAATTTCAAGTTTAACCCATTTATGCCTAGTGGACTCTCCCATCCTTCTAAATAGGTTCAATTTATTTCCAAAATTTGGGATGTCTAGTATATTTTTTTCTATATTTAGAACATTTCTTACAGAAATTCCTTAAAGCAAACAGCGCAGACCCAGATCAGACGCCGCATCATGTGGCATCTCATCTGGGTCTACGCTGTTTGCCAAGGCCTTTTTTCAAGACGCTGCATGGGCATAAATAAGTTAAGTAAAGAACAGTAAAACACATTTAACAATGCAAATTTTAATAAAACGTTCTACGAGAAGTTAAAAGCAAATTGACATGTTTTTGCCAACATCAATATAGTTTTCTTTCAAAATATAAAATCTTGGTCCTAAATCGTTGATAATGACCCAACTTGTAAATATTGTAAAGATTCGTGGTCATTGAGGGTTGGTAAACAGTAAGCTCTTCACAAACTCCTATTGTCTACCTGACATATATTTTGTCATTTGCCCCAGATTATTTTCTTAAAAGCAAATTTAAATAAAGGAATTCAGCTATCTAGAGTGTATCATAATTTAAATAGAGCAATCTTTTAAAGCTGATAAAGCACCGTCTTGAGATAATACAGATAAGATGTTTAAACTTTCAGTCGTATACATGCCTTTTTGATTTAAATGACCTGCTAAATTAGAATATAATTTCTTAAGTCTGTTTAAACCCATTTTTTCCTTTGATTGCATTAAAGTCCTACCCAGGGGAAAGATATGGTTATTAAGGCACAATTGGTAATTGTCGGCTCGGAAACTACTTAAAATGTTCTCGGGTACTCTTAAGTACACTTAAATGTACCCCAGGTACTAAAAATATACACAAACATACCTGACCAACGTAGACTGTAACCAAGTTTTATTCCAACCCAAATTACAATGTTGTCAAATGTGGTACGGAAAAGAAAGAAAAAATCTCTTTGTACAAAACCTGTCTCAGAATGCTTGTTTGAGTATGAGTTTCAATAATATGGAGGCCATTTTACAGGATATTGACATGAATATAAACATATTTAATTATAAAAAAAATGCGACAGTGATCAATTTAGCATAAGAATGCCCAGTTCCTTTTTATGCCCCCGGATCGAATGATCGGGGCATATTGTTTTTGGCCTGTCTGTCATTCTGTCCCAAAACTTTAACCTTGGTTACGATAACTTTTGCAATATTAATGATAGCAATTTGATATTATGCATGCATGTGTATCTCATGAAGCTGCACATTTTGAGTGGTGAAAGTTCAAGGTCATCCTTAAAGGTCAAAAGTAAAAAAAAAAAAACAATCCAAGGGAAGTAATAAGCTTTAAAAGGGAGATAATTTCTAAACCTGCCAAATGATATATTTTTAATTTTATTTCAAAGCGGCGCAATATCAGGGCGGACTTCAAAGACCTCGTGAAGAGACCGGTAGGACCTGTAAATAAACTCTGATCTAAAAAAAAAAAAAAAAAAAGCGGAGCAATAGGGGGCATTGTGTTTCTGACAAACTCATCTCTTGTTAAAAATATTTTCTGTACCCGGGGTACATTTAAGTGTACATTAGAGTTTCCCTGGGTACATATACGTGTAAGTGCATGTAGCACCTGAGCCTAAAATGACCGATCGAGTGTTATTTAGCCATGAAGTGCCGAAAAAGCTGCATTCTACTTCTGTATGTATTTCAACAAATGAGTTTTAAGTTACATTCATGAACTAATTCAGTTGCAACAAATGGACACTTTTGTACCAGTCTTGAATTAAATACTAATTTCATGAACATAAGTTAATGATGGGTTCATGAACGACAACGAGTCTTTTTCATAAGCTCAAGAACTTGAGTTTATTGTCAACACAACCGCAACTATTATATCTGTGCATTAGGAAGATGTTTATTTACACTTAGTGAAGAAACAATTCAGGACACCTCTGCTATAAAAAAATATTTTGGACTCTTTACGTAACTTTGCTATAGCAGGTCTGCGATCATGACATGACTCAGGCAGGCACTACGGTCAAGCCAGTTTTGAATATCAGCCTGTGGTACTTGATTTATTTCAAATGATGTGTTTTTGATTTCCGAAATTATTACTAGATCAACGATTTTTTTCATTTTTTTCAGTATCCCGTAAAAGGTACTTTCCCAGTTGAGGAAATACTACAAAAAATGGTCTGTTTTAGTACAGCTGATAAAAATGGCCATGTTTTATGCTAAAACCAATAGATTTGTGTTTCAAGTCAACACATCTAAAAAAAAAATCTGTAAAAAACTCTTTGAAGTCTTGAGTGGTATAGAATGTATTCAGTAAGCATTTAAAGTAATACTGTTGCAACTGAAATTCTCCAGCTTTGCTTTGATTTTACAGCTTAAAAAAACATTCAAAAGTTAAAAAAAATCAGATCCATCCCCCAGCTAAACTCTCTGGAGACTTCTTCCTGAAACTCAACATTTGTAAGACTTCACCAGTACTGTTACATGGACCATGATCCCTTGTCTGCTTTGAAGCAAACTTGATCATATTTCAAAAGATTTTTAATGTCTGCTTGTTCATGAAAACAAAATTCAAGTGCTGATTTGTTCAGGTGACAGGCAATTACATGTTTAGCCAGTTGTGATTTATTTACTGCAGTAGGCTAAATATCAAGATAAATTCGAAATGAGATTCCTTTTCTATTGTTCAATTCAGTGACTGAAATTTTTGTAGTTATTAATGAGAGATAATTGGTTTGCCCCCTTCACATTTAATCTTTATAAATTAACACAATTTGACTGTAGGCTTTTACAACATAGTCTGAATTCTGATGAGACGCCATGTTCTGTTGCATCTCATTTGGATCCAAACTGTTTGCAAAGGCCTTTAAAATTCGGTTCCAGCGATGAAAGGGTTAAGTTTTTCCCATAGCATACTGGAGGTAACATTTGATATAATTGTAACATTAAAGGTCTGCCTAACATTTGGATACCAGGAATTTTCGCACTCATCCGTAAACAATAAATATATTTGTAAAAGCATATAGAAGGTTGATGTTAATTGTTTTTTGTTGTTGGGTCTCTAAATTCAATGAGATCAAAAAGTTATGAAATATGTCGCTGACGTTTTTCTGTTCAATTCTTAGCCTCATGACATCCAAACACATTTAAATGAGGAAAAACATTAACAAATTATAATTATTTGATACCATACTCCTTCTTAATATTCTATCTGTTTATATGGTCTTATCAACAAATCTACACAAATTGTGGGTTTTCCCAACGCTCTACTTACTTTAGGCTGTATTGCCTTACAAAGATTGTCAAACCATATTTCTTAGAAGAAAATGCTGATATCTCCAAACAAAGGATTCACAAATTATATGTTAGGCATAATTGTTACTTGTGTCGTATTCACGTCTTTATAAATTGTACTGGATATGCAGTCATAGATTTATTGATATGGGCCTTGCTCTGAGGAAACAAAGCTTAATGCATTTGTGTGAAGTCTTGTCCCAGAAAACAAAGCTTAATGCATTTGTGTGAAGTCTTGTCCCAGAAAACAAAGCTTAATGCATTTGTGTGAAGTCTTGTCCCAGAAAACAAAGCTTAATGCATTTGTGTGAAGTCTTGTCCCTGATTAGCATGACGTGCAGTCTGCACAGGCTATAAATCAGCGACAAGACTTTCTGCCTTGACTAAAAAAAATTTTAAGAGACTTCTTTGGATTTTTTTTATCAAAATGGTAAATTGGCGGATGCAGCTGCAAAAGCTAATCTGGGATGATACTTTATGTTTAATCTTGAACCCAGCAGGACTCTACATTAAAGGATGTCTTCTTGCCTTCCTGCCTTGAAAGTGTCTAGCATAAAAAAGATTGGATGCTTGATATGGACATCAAATGGATGCTATGTTACTAAACAAACCTTGAAAAGCACACATTCAAAAACCAAAAAAAATCAGCCTTAAAAATAATTTTACACTTGAATATACAATATGTTACCATTGACCTTCTTGGTAAAATGTAAGCCATCATTGACCCTTTTGCAATGCTTAAATGGTTTTGACACAATTGGCAATTGGATTAAAATGGATATTTTACACATGATATAAATCTTTTTGAAATTTTCTATTGTATAAGAAAGAGGGTAAGTGTTTATTTTTGCATTATCATAAAAATTGCCAATTTCATTTGAGATAGATGTCAAGATCGGATGGGGTCAGTCATTTCACCTTAAAAAACGTTTTGAAGATTATAAGCTTTATTTGCGATTTATATTTTGTGACAATTTATATGGAGACCACTGAGTTAGATATTGGCTGGAGAGAAAAGCGACTTACTTTTAAAATCTTGGCTTGTGTTACAAATGTGTATAGATTTTGTTGCCAAAATTTAATGTATAATTGTGAATAAATCTTTGACCACGAGACGTGGAATTAACACAGGACATAATGATTCAAGGTCAGATATAATTATTTGATTTGGAATATATATCATAGTACATAGTTTTAGTTTTATCCTAATTTCATTTGCTAAGATGAAAGCCCCATGCAGGCAACATGTATAAAAACAATATTGCAAAACAGATCATTTTTGAAAAAATAAAATACAGTCAAACCTGAATTTAGCGGTCATTCAAGGGAAATGATCAAAGTGACCGATGTCAACAGGTGACCGTTGAATTCGGATCACAATTTTCAGATGGTTTGTCAGTTGTTAGTATTGCTACGTCGTTATCCCACCCAGTTGTTTGCATACAGTGTAAAACAAAGGCTTATTGTCGTTAACTAAGCATAATAAAAGTATTATACGTGTGTATATTGAATTATACAGAATAATATCTTATATATTTTATATATTGATTTAATTTCATATTGTTAAATTAAAGCAATGTTGTTTTCAATCCTCGTATAATTGTTTACTCATGCATCTCGTTCATTCAGTAAATAAAGCTTGTCATGCGCCGTTGATGTCACGTCCGTACAAGTCTAAAAAGTGGATTCGCTGTCATAAACCGATAGTACGGTGTAATTGTACCGTTCTAAAAAGACGCTGAAAGTTTGTTAAAATTTATTCGTACACGAACACAAAAGCATTTTTATTCAACAACCTCATACAAAATACAGTAAAACTGCAACAACTCGAGGAAGCACGGGACTGACCTCGATGCTCGAGTAATGGCAGGTTTCGAGTAATCCATGGTATTATTTGTTTTTACTGTCTCGGTTGATGATTCTAAATTTCTGACCGCAAACGCTTTATTAACATGTAAGATGGTGCTAGAGAAAATAGGCTTTGTAAAAATCACTTAAGGTTACAGTATAATAAACAAAACAATAAGGATGATCGTAAATTCGTTTAATTAATTCAACATACACACACACAACACATATATAATAACAAATATTCCATCAATATTCAATGTACATGTAGCATATTAAAAAAGCACACAAGGCACGTACATGCACATGAAAACACCCAACTAAAAACAGCATTATAACAGCATTATCACTACACACTTTGTATTTTATGTTCATTCAGCCAGACTTGTGTTACGCAAAGTCTAAAATTAAAGATTGTTGCAACCCATTTGCTTCCCGGAACTGATGGTGGAAGACGTTTCACGACAGCGAGCAGAGCATCTGTAGTTCCCGGTCTGTGTTAGGCTTTGCTTGAAAGAATCGGCGTACTACATCTAGCGCTTGGGTGGCAATTTGCAGTGCTTCTCAAAGGACGACAATTTGCAGTGGTTCTCAAACTGCAACAAACTTCACACCTATTCGAGCGTCTCGAGTTATTGCAATTCTACTGTACAAACATTCATTCATTCTTTATCCAAAAAAACATACCACATCATGCACAAAAAAGAAGATAAGTTATCACGCAAAAAACTTAAAAACACACACAACCATTATCACTCGCAACAAACAAAACAATTCACTCCACGCTAAAAAACTCGCTTATCTTCTTTTGAACACTAGCACACTTGACCCAGTGCGCAAAGAACTCATCTTGGAATTTCATAATGGAGTCAAGCATCACCTGGTTGATCTTTGCCAAAGCAACGTTCTTTAGGTGATCAATAAACTGGCACGTTTCGCTGACGGAGCAGACGGCGCAGGATGGGGGGAGTGCAGAGTTTTCATCTTCCTCACCGGTATCCGCATCCGGCTGTGTGAGTTTCAGTTCCTCCATAATTTCGGTCGCAGGCCTCTCCCAGTCTGTGATGTTGGTCTCACAAATTGCTTGGTCCTTATCAACAGCTGTCAGATCCCCGATGTCTATATCAAACAGATCCTGCGAAACTCGCAGCAACGCGAGCGAAATCATCTTCACGGTAGTCCTGAATCTCTGTGTCTGCGGGCAATGGTACAGCTTTTGAACCGCTGATGATTTCCGACTAAATCCGCACTTCCGGAAACACTTAACGATCGTTTCCTCTTTAATTTCCAACCAAGCTGCACAATTGAATAGATTGCCTCCAAGATTGTAATGTCACGAAGGATCTCTGGACCAAGCTTGTATGGCATCTTTTCAATTTCCACAAGGACGTGTCGACCCAAAACACCGCGATTTCCGGGACTTTCCGATAACAAGTGGCGTGAGCTTCTCACCTGAAAAAAAAACAAAGTATCAAGTTTAACCTCACCGCGTTCCCCACATTGAGTTTTAAACACGATATTATTGCGTTTCAGGAATGATTCCAGCCAACCATTGCTGCCCTTAAAATCATTGTCACCTAATTCACCAGCGAACTTCCTTGCTTTTTTTTTAATCATTGGTCCAGACACCTTTATCAAACAAGCCGTAGCCTCGGTGAAACACACTTAAACACCAGATCGTTCAACCCGCTGTATTACATGTCATATTTTGGACGCTTCAAACTCACATTTCCATTCGATTCATATTCCTCCATAATTTCTCGCTTACGCTTAAGCACACTCTGCACTTGCATACGTACAACACAGAGCTCACTTGCTATAACATGCAAACTTTTTCCAGTTTCAAACAGTTTCAAACACTTGACTCGCTCCTCTAATGTGAGGAACTTACGTTTACCACTCATTGTTATTCCGTGATTTATTAATCCGATTGCTTAAAAAAATGTTGTGTACCCTAGAAAGCTCTTTTAAAGAATGATCTGAAAATGTAATTTTAAATAGATTCTCAATGTTTTAAGTACAATGTACTAATATGCGGTCATTTAATAAGCGATTATTACTGTAAACGTGTCACAAACTCTGACATATTTTCTTTTGAAGATACCCCTACAAATATCCCCGGAAAAGAAACCTTCTCAACACCTTATTATTTGTTTACTCGCGTCAGGCCGCATTTATAATATCAAAGACAATTACCGCTATCAGATGCTTTAACCGCAAAATAGACTGACACATGATGTGCTGTGTTTTTAATTTTCGCGACTCGAGACGACTGACGCGTGACCGTTGATTTCAGGTCAAACATGAATTTCGGAGTTGAATATAGTGGCCATTGGCCGTTATGGACAGCTGGCCGTTGAATTCAAGTGTAATATAGAGTGTTTTTCGTCGGGGGGATTCCAGACTGACCGTTGTCTGCAGGTGACCAGTAAATTCAGGTGGCCGTTAGGTCAGTTTCGACTGTATATTTCAAATGAAGATATTACTAACTAAAACTCATAAAGCTGCATTTAACTTTTCATAATTCTGCTCGTTTTGAGTACTTTGGTTTGAATGAAGAAAATGTGGCTGCAAAATAGAATTTTCTATACCCAGAAGGGTGACAATTTGTAGCCATTTGGCGATTGGCAGTGAAATCATATGCAGTGAAATAAATATAAATTTCTTCATAAAAACCAGGCCATTTTGACATTTATGGTGTTATTTTTCATATTTTCAGTGGATAGGGGCTATACATGGATTATGCTTGCGTGATTGCTTTGGGAAACGTAGTAGACCGCACCCCCCCTCGCCCTCCCACCCGCCCTTTTTGGTGAAAGACAGTAATAAATTGTTGCCAATGATTTTCTTAACATAGGTACTTATCTGATTGTTGTGCACTTAAATCATTAGCATAATTTATAAAAAGAGATAGAAATGTTTTTACAGCTTTTAAATTCGTATCTGTGGGACCTTAAACAACTCCGTTAACTACCGCATGTAAAAAAAGGAATGTGATGTTATGGCTTACCTTTCAACGCGTCACCTCCGGCTCATTAGTGCCATTGTTAAGGGTGACATAGGTGATCATTGACTTGCAACTGATTGCCTGACTTCATACTTGCCTTTTGTTTTGAGGTGCTCAGGGTTAGCTCATTGGGTGAATATGTACGTCTCGAATAAGTGTGGGGGTTAGTTTATAAACTTCAGTACTCTACTGTTACTATAGAAACTAAATAATATTTGGTTAACATTGTTAATCACCCAATAAACAATGAATACAAGATTTGATAAATATTCTTTCAGCTAAAATGAGAACTATATTTTACTTGATGGTGATCAGGTTTTTGACTACTTTTTGTTGTGTTGTTTACTAGTGAGTTTAACAATGATAAATTTATACTTAGTGCAGACAGTATGATGTTAGTATAATTATTAAATGTAATATGTCATTTAAATATAATATTGTTTAATAATAATACAATTGTATTATTATATTGTAAATAAGTTTCACTTAGAAGCTTATAAGTTGTGGACAGTATTATTAGGTGCTTGAAATTCCTTAAGGAAAGTGCTTTAATCTAACAACAACTTGTAGATTTGATTTTAACCCATTTATGCCTAGCGTCTAAAAAAAAGCCTTGACCAAGAGCGCAGACCCTGATGCGGCGTCTCATCAGGATCTGCGCTGTTTGCTTAAAGGAATTTCTGTAATAAATATTCTAAATATAGAAATAAATATACTAGACATCCCTAATTTTGGAAATAACTTGATCCAATTTAGAAGAATGGGAGAGTCCACTAGCCATAAATGGGTTCAATCTTGCAGTGAAACAGCAACTTGTAGATTTGAATTTAAATATCACAACAGTGCATACAGCTAGTCGCCACATTGGTATTAAAAGTAAATTACGTAAGCTACTGATGCATAGTAATTTTGTTAATGAAATTCATATTAAATGTTTCATATTTAATCTTTAAGCATGATTTGATGTGCATTTCCTACACGTCTAATTAAACTCTCATACTGAGGTAGATGTTTAAATGTCAGTTTTCCTTTGAACTTTGAAAGATATACAGGCCTTTGTGCATGCTGACGAGATATCTCTATCTCAACAAAAAAACAAACAAAGAATTTATATTCACATCACATGAAAGGAGATATACTGCATACATTACATGATGTTTTCTTATATAAATCTGCATTCATGTCGTAGCATTTTGGAAATTGTTTACTTTTTTAATATAAATGTGGTATGAAATAATTATAAAGATCAAAGACATTTATAGAAAGAGACTAGTAAATGGTTAATTTGTTTTGCTAGCCCAGATGACGTTCTCTTCCAATAAGACTAGTTGAAAAGATATTACCTGGTTGGAAAAATGTGAATATATTAATTGCTCAATTAAGCACAGAGACACGCCACCTTTGATTAAATATTAATTTGACACGTGTCATGTGCACCCCATTGCACACGGGTTACAAATGACCAATCAATTGATTCAGAATTTTCTGTATTAATTTTTAATTCAAATTTTAAATATTCTGTGACATTACAGAAATATCTGAAATAATCAAAGCGCTGAAGGCACTGAAGTTGTTCGCTATTGTACAATCATAGACGCAACTCAGTTTTCAAAATTATGTTATAGCTTTTTATATCGCAAGTTTGAAATGAACACAACCCATTCAAATTTATAAAGAGTCTGAAAAAAAATAAAAAAATTTAGCTTCATTTTGAGAAAACAGGGCTTAATGCATATGCATTAATTGTCATCCCAGTACCAGAGACTCTTAACAAAAAACACCATAAAATCAGAAAGTGACATCCTTGATTAGCTTGTGCGCACTGCACAGGCTAATCAGTGTGCACAGGCTAATTTTATTTGACATGTATAAAGCCCCGTTTTCCCTGAAAGCAGCCAATATGTACAGATTTCAATGATAAACTGGCCATTGTCGCTTTACAAGCTGTTAAACACTGTTGATTACATACACACACTTGATGTCTGCAGTGTACCAGTGGTGAACTATAAACAGGCAGATGCAGTGGTTATTGCTCCTAGCGTAGTAGAGCAGACGCTCCTAGCATTTGTTGTCTGCATAATTTTACTGCAGGTAGTGCAGGCCTACGAGTGCTGTCGCTGATACATTGGCCAATATGGAACAATAGTTGTGATGATAATAATACTTTGTTTATCTTTATTCCAACATTTTGTTTGAATTAAATGTCAACAGTTTTTTTTAGTTACAGAAAAATACGGAAAGGCAAACCAGTTTTTGTCAAATGTTACAGACGTTCTTATTTGTTTTTCTTATGCACATTACTGATAATTAATCAAATATATTCTTAATTAATAAACATGAGATAAATCCCTTTAGAGTGAATTAATAAGGTATTAAGGATTACAGCAATGGCCAGAAGAACTGTTCAAAAGACACTTGTTGGTGCTATGTATACAGATTGTCCCTCGTGCTAATTGTACACTACATTGTACTTCCACTTGCATCTCACCTCCCCTCCAATATATGTGCAGAAAGTATCAACCCAGTCTAGCCTGTGCTGTCAATTTTCGTCTAAACTGGATTTTCGCTAAGAAGAGTCTAACTTTAAACAAAAAATACCATAAATGCGGAAAGTGTCATCGCCGATTAGCCCGTGCTCACTGCGTAGGTGAACCTGAAATGACACTTTATGCACTTGCATTAAGCCCCATTTTCCAAGAAACTAGATAACTAAGAAGCATATTAAAAATGTGTGTGTATATTTGTGTTTTCAGGTGGCAGTAGAAGCAGAAGCATTGATGAAGGATCAGGTAGGTGGAGATTTATTTCGTATTATTACTTCATCAGTAGTACCGTGTGCTGACTGAACTTGCCATGTAAGACTTTTACCCATTTATACCTAGTGGATTCTCCCATCCTTCTAAATTGGATCAATTTATTTCCAAAATTAAGGATGTCAAGTATATATTTTTTCTATATTTAGAATGTTTCTTACAGAAATTCCTTTAAGCAAACAGCGCAGAACCTGATTAGAAGGCGCATCATGCGGCATCTCATCAGGGTCTAAGCTGTTTGCCTAGGCCTTTTTTCTAGACGCTAGGCATAAATGGGTTAAAGTGACTCATTTTTGCCAAAGTGGGTTTAATTCATGTGCTTAAAGTATCGTACCATATTAGTCTGTGCAGTCCACACAGGTTAATCAGGGATGACAGTTAATATGTAAACTAGAATTTTGGTAGAAGAGACTTCTTTTAAATGAAAAATTTCTAAGAATAAAAGCGGGAAGTGTCCCTAATAAGCATGTTTTCCCAGAAATTGGCTCAAATTGATTACTTTTCAGAAAAAGAGCTGTGCACAAATTATTCTTGAAGATTCTAAAATCTCAGAAAATGGCTTATGTTACATTATTGTTTACCTTTTACCATTGTTAATTGACCCCCCAAAAAAGTTTTTGATGTTGATGTATAGGCTATAGCCCAAGTGGTTTAATAGCCATGTGTCAGAACATCAAAGAGTTGTTTATTAGTCAATTAACAATTGTAATCAAAAATTCATATTTGTTATTGGTATAAAGATTCACCATCTTGCAATTAAGGTTAGCAAAAGGACCAATCAAATTTTATTAACGTTTGTCAATATTCTTGATTTCATATGGGCAGTTTTTAACATGTTCTTTGTCTCATTTAGTAAAGATATATGAAATAGAGCAATCTTGCTGTTACTTTTAAGTTGTTGACGACTGATCATGATTGTATCTTGTTAAACTATCATGCAGCCAGCAACCTTGTTTTGTCACTAGATATTCACTCGTAGGACCCTGATACCTTGTTCTGTTACTAGATATTCACTCGTTGGACCCTGATATCCTTGTTCTGTCACTAGATATTCACTCTTTGGACCCTGATACCTTGTTCTGTCACTAGATATTCACTCGTTGGACCCTGATATCCTTGTTCTGTCACTAGATATTCACTCGTTGGACCCTGACACTGTGAAGCTAGTGAACACTGCTCTCGAGGCAGGCAGCAAAGAGAGAGCTCCAGAGTTTGCCCTCAAACCAAAACGACAGTTCATCAACGAGGGTGAGACGGCCAAGTTCAAGGCCTCCTTTGATGGCTGCCCAGAGCCCACACTGTGTTGGCTCTTCAATGGGAAGATAATTGAGGCTGATGATAGGCATAAGGTAGAGTCACCTCCCTTTATTTGGTCTATGATTATAGCAATTTCTGTGATAAGCAATTTTGATTCATCAAGCGCATTATTTTTAGTTTTTTTGTAAACTAAATAAAGTTTCAATCTCCATTACTTTATTGAACATCTGCTAGATGCAAATGCAGAACTTATTTCTATAAGTGACTTTTTAATTACCATTTTGTCATTCTTTAGATCTATTCGGAGGAAGACATTCACATTCTTGAAGTACTAAAGACAGTGCCTGCAGACAACGGCAACTACGAGGTCAAAATTGTGAACTCTGCAGGGGAGGCAACTGCTTCAGCTGACCTTGAAGTGTTTGGTAGGTTACCTCCCTTTAAAACTTACATTTAAATTCAGTTGGGCAATAAATGGGCATGCTTTAAGTTAGCATCATGGCGTAAAAGCTTCAATTAAAAGATAATTGGTGAATATGCAATAGAGAATTGTTTATACAAAGTAATAATGCCATGTAACTCAGCTAAAGTTGTATGAATTACTGTTTACAATGTCCCATCTTTTGTCACAAAGTATATAATTCCCTTTTCAACAAATTTAAACTGACAATACAAAAATAACAACAATTGCATATGAATACAGTTATTGTTTGTTAACCCATTTATGCCTAGTGTCTAAAAAAAGGCCTTGGCAAACAGCGTAGACCCAGATGAGACGCCGCATAATGTGGCGTCTCATCTGGGTCTATGTTGTTTTGCTTAAAGGAATTCTAAATATAGAAATAAATATACCAGACATCCCTAATTTTGGAAATAAATTGATCCAATTTAGAAGGATGGGAGAGCCCACTAGGTATAAATGGGTTAAACCATGGGAAAAGTTGTTCCTGTAGCCGACAAGTCTACCAATGTGTGGATAGTTCTAGGGATTGCCAAATGCAAACAGTGGAAATATTGTTGCAGTTCATTGGCCATTCAATTGTTATATTTACCAATCTGGAGAGAGGCTTTCCTACTGCACTTAAAGCCTGCCTGCTTAATTATTGCTTGTCAAGTGCCATGTGCGTAGCTTCGTTAGATATTTTATTCTCATCCTTGTTTATCTTATGGTAAAAACATTTTTGAACACACACATGCTTACATGTAAGAACACATTTAATGGAAGACCAAACCAGTTGTGCCATGAGAAAATGGGTCTAAGGCCATCTTCTGCCAGCATAGCTTCAGACCATCCTGTGCAGTCTGGAATTCGCCTTTCCACAAAGAGACCACAAAACCTTGCGGACAGTGTAGTCCTGATTAGACTGCGCAAATATGCAGGCTTGTCAGGAGCTACTCTAGCTTCACATATCATAAGACCCATTTTCGCATGATGCCACTCAAATAAGACAGAAAACTGCCTGACACTGTGTTTCTTGATGTGTAAAATGCTAAATGATTGCTCAAACTTGTTTGGGGCAAATGCAAAATATTAGGAAAAAATTAGAATATTGTCATTGAAGTCCAGTGTTCCTAAGTGAAATGGTAAATTCCTTGCTATAAAGACAAGAACTGTTCCCATAAAAGAGTAATGAAAATAAAAACAAAGTGTGAAAATCCATAGCCTGTGATTTTGGTAATGTCTTGCTGATGTTTGACTATGATTGAAATGTCTGTATTTTGTCTTGGCTATGGTACTGGCTTTCAATCACAGTTAAATGTCTGTTATTTATAGTTGGTGAACATGTATGATGTTCTTAAGTATCAGATGCAAATCTTTAATGTTTGTTTTCATCATTTGTTTCAGTTCTATTTAAATGACAGTATTTAACAAACATTGTGATCATGTCTTACACAAAAATAATTTTTAAGGAATTTGGAGTCACATTGACAAAAGGCAAGTTTGTTTTGTGGATATAATATAATTATATACTTTTCCAGTTCTTTCCTAACATGCATACATTTTGCTGTATGCAAAATGTTTAATAGTGATCATGGTTGTTTTTTGTCTGTTACCATGGTATCAATTTGAGGGAAGATCTAATTTGCTGAGGGAAACAACAAATTTGGTCCAGAGAAATTTAAGAAATATGCCCTGATTGCATCGTTATTTATTTAGTTGAAACTTTAACTATATAACGTACTTCAGATCACAAAGCTTTGTAATTCTAAATTATTTAATTTCAACAGTCAAATTATGTTTAAAATCACCCATACGAGGTTGAAATAAACTCGTCCTTTTTATATACTATCCAAAAAATGTTAATAACTATTCGTAAAATTAGTTTGACAGTGAAAAAGAGTAAATGAGCTGAAAGGAGGAGACATCACGCTGCTGGTACAGTTCAGTTTCATGTAATTCCTGTTTCGGTATTGCTTTAGTGCGCCCAAAGTCCCAGACTGGCAAGAAGTCCATGTTTGTGGCTCCCACTGTCGACATACCCCTGGAGGACACAGAATTTGCCGACAAGGAAAAAGATGCAACTCTCGTGTGCAAGTTCCACAGTAAGTGAAGATCATTTGATATGAGCTGGACTCTGGGAAAAAGGGGCTTAATGCATGTGTGTGAAATGTTGTCCCTGAATGCAGTATACAGACTCTAATAAGGGACAACACTTTTTGCCTACTGGATTTTCACTAAAGAAGAGTCTGCCTTTAACCCTTTCAGTGCTGGAACCGAATTTTGAAGGCCTTTGCAAACAGTTTGGATCCAGATGAGACGCCACAGAACGTGGCGTCTCATCAGGATCCAAAGTGTTTGCTATTCTGATAGTATTCTTTGAAAAAAATCGAAGAAAATGCTAATTTTAGAAATTCAGCAGAAGACATTTTAGCAGACGACACATTTCCCAGCATGCAAATGTTTACACAAAAACACAACAACATTAAGGCGGAAAGTGTAGACCCTGATTAGCCTGTGTGGACTGCACAATTAATTATCAGATACTTCTGTATCATGTAGCGTTCTGAACCATGAAGGGCCTAGCCGTACCTAATTTAAGGGAGAAGTTTTGGTGACTTGGTGTGCTCAATTTGGAGAGCATTAGCGCAAAAGGGAGAAGTTATAGTTTCAAGTCCCGAACTAAAGTTTCACAATTTCTGGCCCTTTTAAATGATAAACCCTGCAAAACTTGTACCTTATACTTGTGAATTTTAACAATTTTTCGACTGGTTAGATAATCGGGCATGAAAATCATCCTTTTTAAAACTTATGTTTCTATTAAATTGTGACCCTGTCTGAATTAAACCATTAAATAGTGAAGGCTAGAATATTCTAGTCTTAATGGACTAGTTCATTAAGCCATAGTTAAACAACTGATTATATTTTGCATCACAAAAGTATTCTAAAATAGTGAAGTCTATAGGTCAGTGTTTGCAATCTATATCTAATTTATTTATATCTGTATTATTGGTAGACTTTCTTGATAGGTACTTGACAAATATGTTGAACGACACTAGTGAGGGAAGGACACATTTAGATATTTATCCAAGCATATTGTTTGGTGATTGTACATTTAAAATTCAACACAAGACTTGCACTATGATTGAGATCTTACTAAACATTTGGTCCTGTTTTTTTCTTTGATTGCTCTATTTTTGAAAAGAAATGGCTCGATTTGCTTAATGAAATTAACATACTTTATCACTTTACGATATTTTATCAAAATATATAAAAACACTCTTTATCTGAGATTTTCTAGTATTTCTAGTTTTATAATTTAAATTATTTGCTATTTAATTGTTTGTTCTATTGGTATAGAGCATTGTACATTCTTGATCAGTGTTGACAGTTGAACATGGGTACTGGAGAGTTTGCGCCAACAAATACAATTATTAGTTGGAAAATTTGGATGTGTTTCCATGGTATTAAGTCACATGTAAATCCACTAAGAAACTCTGAAATGAACTAGCATTAATATCTGTAATAGAAATGCATAGGTAAAGTTATTTTTCAGAAGATTGTATCTTATTGTAAAACGTACCATCCTGACATGTATTACATATGTTGTAATACTTCATTAAGAAAGTGTTGACAATTAATCAATACTAATATGTCATGATTGCATTGCCCGCAGCCTGCAGTGGTAGTGTCACACTGATAGGCGAGGATCATGTAATATTTATGTAGGCTCTAATGTTATGTGATCAGAGATACATTATAAGGACATGTCAGGTTGTTCCTTAATGCAATAAAATTCACGTAAATATCAAATATGGTGTGAATTATTGGTTGGGTAGACAACATAAACGTTTCTGTGCTTGTAACCAGCACTGGAAAAATATTGTTCAATAAAATTGTGTGATCATTTTGGTAAATGAAAAAATATCATTTTCAGTTTACATTTTCTAATTTATTGACATAATTGAATACAATATTTGTTGTATGTTAAGCAAAATCCATGATAATTTGATGCTGAAGAACTTATAAAAAACATTCCAACCAATTAATTAATACCTTTTAATTTACTTTTTGTGATTGGGTGCAAAATTTCTTAGAAATTTAAATTGCAATTTTTATTGGTCTTTTTAAAGATGCAATTGACGGGAAAGCCAGATGGCTTAAAGACGGCAGAGAGGTCAGCTCATTCCAGACAAAAGCGACCTTTGACGGGCGCACTGCTAAGCTTGTTCTACGTGAGGCGTCTAAGAAAATCTGCGGAACCTATGAGTGCATCGTGAAGAACTCCGGTGGAGAGGCAAAGTCAAAGGCTGAGGTGTCGTTAATGGGTGAGTCGAACAATTAGTATTTGATAGAATTATTGGTGGAGTGTGACCCAGACATGTTGTTTGTTAATGTTTTGTTTGGTTTCTTGATAAGGTTTATATAGACATTAATAAAATCACATTATTTGTTGAATTGGTGGTTTGCATTTTGTACAATTTAATTTTTTCATTCTAATGTTTTATGGAGTTATGTTTTGACCATCAATATTTTAAAAAAATGATTCTATTCCCATGTGTGTTGTTTTGTTTTTCCATACAGCATTTGCCATATGACTGTTGTTTTTATGAATGTTACCTTTTTCTTGTTGAAAACCACTAAGATGGATGATTAAGTTTTACACAAAAAAATAGTCTTGTGACAGTTTGTAGTTGTGGAGCCTGTTTTTTTTGTTTAAGATCACATATTACACAATTGTGGGTAAAAAACAGGTTTTACTAAAAAAAGAAATAAAAAAATCTTAAAAAAAAAACTTTAAAAAAAATATAATATTGATAAGCAAAGAAATGTTCAATGAAACAAAACATCTTTTAGTTAACTTATGGCTTAGCAGACTTTTAATTATAAATTTGTATTAGACTGCTTTGTTCTTGATTTCACTATATGAGCCTTGCTCTGGGAAAACAGGGCTTAAAGCATTTTGTGTAAAATGTAGTCTTTGATTTGTCTGTCTAGTCTGCATAACATAATCTGGGATGACACCACTTTTATGGATTATTTGTTTATACAAAGTCTCTTCTTAATGAAATTTCAGTCTAGGGAAAGAGAGTTGTCCCAGATCAGCCTGTGCAGACTTCACAGGATAATCTTAGACGACCTTTTATGCACATGCACCTAGCCCCCTTTTTTATCAGAGCATGGCTCATTTGAATTAGCCTGCTTTGTCCTTCAGGTTTCACAATAAAATTTTCTTTATAAATACAGGGTGCAGGTTCAATGGGGTTTTCACACGGGCTGAACTGAATGAAAACACACCATTAAGAACTTTATTTTTGCAAATATCTCAAGTTATTATCCCCGCCGAAAAAAAATTCGGAGGGGATTTAGTAATAGTCTCCGTCCGTCTGTCCAGAGCATTACTCCAAAATGTTTTCAATGGATTTACATTAAACTTAGAATATAAACAGATGGCAACTAGGAGAAGTGCAGTGACCAAGAACCATTACTCTATCTACCTTAGTTTTTGAATTATCTTCCTTTATATAATTTCAAAGTAAATTCTTGTCCCGAGCATAACTCTAAATCTACTGAAGAGATTTACTTGAAACTTCAAATATAAACAGATGGCAAGTAGGAGAAATGCAGTGACTAAGAACCATAACTTTATCTATCTTAGTTTTTGAATTATCTCCCTATATTTAATTTCAAAGTAAATTTTTGTCTGGAGCATTATTATAACTCTAAATCTACTCAAGATATTTACTTGAAACTTCAAATATAAACAGATGGCAAGTAGGAGAAGTGCAGTGACTAAGAACCATAACTCTACCTTAGTTTTTGAATTATCTCCCTTTATTGAATTTCATAGTAAATTTTTGTCCGAAGCATAACTTTTAATCTACCAAAGGGATGTACTTGAAACTAGAAATATAAAGAGATGGCAAGTAAGAGAAGTGCAGTGACTAAGAACCATAATTCTATCTACCTTAGTTTTTGAATTATCTCCCTTTATTATTATTCTACTCTAAAACAAATGTTCTCATACAAGCAAACACCCCCGGCGAAATGTTGTTCATGATTTCATGAACACTTCAAGCCAATCAAGAACTGTTCATGAATGGTTCTGAAAAAGTTCCTGAGCTTGGTTCATGAACTTTTGGACATGAACTGTTCTTAAGACGTGTTCATGAACTGTTTATGAATTAATGTTGAACATTTCAAAGTTCATGAACAGTTCTTCATCTAACCATAAATACTTAGTGATGAACATTTCATGCACAAGTATTTCTAATGACTTTTCTGAGACAGACTTTAAGGATCCATCATGAATAATTCATGAATTCCTTTGTGCTAGATGTTTCATACATATTTTTGAAAGTAATATTGAAATGTCTAGCATACAAATCTTGTAGATTTGTGAAACCTGTGAAGTTAGTATGAATATGCATAGTACTTTCCCCACTGTAAGTTAGAGTTCTTGACCTGTTCTAGAGAATTTTAAGAACATTTGTACAAGAACTGTTCAAGAACTGCCTTCAGGAACACTTCAATAACTTTTTAAGGACCTTTCCTGTTCTTGAATTATTCTTAAACTATTTGAACACTTTAAGAACTATTTTGAACAACATGTTTCCTTCTGATGTTCTTAAACAGGTCTACACAATGTTTTTGAACATATGATGGACTTTTTAAGAGTCCAATATGTTCTTAAAAGGATCTGTCATTGTTCTTGGAAGACTTAAAAGACAAGTTTAAGAACGTTTTAAGGACATCTTATTTCAAGAACAGTTTAAGATGATATCAAGAACTCAATGTACATTGCATTGCTGTTTTTACAAAGAAAGAATATTGTGTGCACAGGAAGTTGAAACGGAAGGCACATGGTTTATGTTATATTTGAAAATGTAAGTCTTTAATAAATTACCGGCTGAACTGATCAGCCATTGGTTCCATTTCAAGTTCTTTGGCACTGTAAGTGTAACCATTTCAGGGAAACCATTGATTAGTAAATGATTCTTGAACTGAAAATGAGACTATTCATAATCTTTTCAATACATGAATTATTCATGAACATATAGTGCAAAGTTGTATTATGAAATTTAAAGAGTATTATCAAACCACTTGTATCTCAGTTATTAGTGTTATATTTAAATTATTGTTATATGTTGCTATCAATATGTTAAGTGCTAATACAAGACTTGTTTCTTCTTACCCTGACCTGTTTGTTGAGCTTTAGTAACACTTATGATAACCTTTGCATAAATTGACAATTTCTTGTTCATGAATAGTTCATGAACACTTCATGCCACCTCAGTTCATGAACTCTTGAAGAACTATGGTTCATGAACCATTCACTTACAGTTTGTGAACAGAAAATGAGCCATTGAAAAATAGAAGGAAAATGTTCATGAACTGTTCGTGAACAGCAAAACCCTGAAGAATTTTTCAAGAATTGTGTTGTTCATGAACTGTTCAAGAACACTTCATGCCATTGATGTTCATGAATAGTTCATGAACATTTCATGCCATAATGGTTCAAGAATATTTCATGAACACTTCATGCCACACGGGTTCAAGAATAGTTCATGAACACTTCATGCCATAAGGGTTCAAGAATAGTTAATGAACACTTCATGCCATTAGGTTTCAAGAATATTTCATGAACACTTCATGCCATTAGTGTTCATGAACAGTTCATGAACTAAAATTTCAAGAACTTTTCACAGACGTGGCTCATTTTCTGTTCACGAACTATTCGTGAACAGATCATGAACTCAGTTCACGAACAGTTCATGAACTGTTCACGAATTATTCGTGAACTGCAGAACAACATTTCGCAGGGGACATTTCGACTGGGATTTGGCACTACTGTGACAAGCTCTTGTTAAAATATGTTTGCAACAAATCTTTAATGCATAAAAGACAGTTTGCGTTGCAGTTTGTACCGATATCTTAAGATATAATTGAATATGTCGGAAATCGGTGCCAAAATTTCACGTTGCGTGCAGCATAACCGTGTATATGAATGTTGAATTCATCAAATGTTTGTTCAAGAACACAAGCTTATTAAATAAAGTAATTCTGATGAATTTTACATTGCCATAAGCCACATAAATGTTATTTGAAAAAAAAACACCACTTACTGGTGTGTTTACATCCATTAACATTCATGTGTGAACCCCATTAAGTCACGTGATCCTGCACCCTAAATAGGAAATGTCAACTCCGGTTTCTTCCCTTTATAGGTTTCATGTTTCATATCTCTGGTGTTATTTTAGAAATATGAAACTGGTTTTTAATGTTTACAGTTATTTGCTATGCTAACACTATAACACTTAAACTGTTGTTATATTGCCCTTTATGTTATGATATGTATATGCACAACTACAGTGGCAGAAATATGATGGCAACTGTTCAAGTTTAGAACTGTTTATCTTCAAAATATCATAACAATCAGCAGCTGTATCACATATTTCTCAACTTTTTAGTACCATATAGTGGAGAATGTATATTTAATTAATTTTTGTTTTAATTGTGTGTACTCATTTACAAGGAATGCAATAGATGATTTGTTACAATAATCTTGGAGCACTGAACTTATTTTATTACTCAAGTCCTTTATGTAAAAAAGTAAACCAAATCAAGAGTACATAATTATGACCATGATTAACCCTTTGCATGCTGGAAAATTTGTCTTCTGCTAAAATGTCATCTGCTGAATTTCTAAAATTAGCATTTTCTTCGATTTTTTCAAAGAATACTATCAGAATAGCAAACAGTTTGGATCCTGATGAGACGCCACATTCTGTGGCGTCTCATCTGGATCCAAACTGTTTGCAAAGGCCTTCAAAATTCGGTTCCAGCACTGAAAGGGTTAATTTACCGCTACATTTGTTACTTGATTTTGTGGATATACTTGCTATTACAAACTGGGCTTGTTGACGAGGATTGGTGCTTTAATTTAGCAATATGATTATAGTAAGCATACTTTAACTTATCAAATAACAAATTGCAAACGGGAGGAAAAAACCCCAACAAAAATCCACATTATTTTGTCTTGTTTCCTTCAGATCCGAAAGTTGTTCCAGTTCCCCCTAAGTTCACAGTGAGCCTTGCAGATACAGATATTGACCTTGGTGAAAAACTGGTCCTTGAAACACAGGTCACAGGTATAGATTGTGTACATTTAATAAATGGTTAAATTACTGATTCAAAGTTTATTTAAATATTAAAATGAGTCGATTGTTATTTAAAATGATGGAATCTTTCACCACAAATTACCAAGAAGAATGTTATACAAAATATGGTAACCATTTGTTCAAGTTCTTAATTACATGATAAGGTCAATTTTTTCAACATATTAATACTGATGAATTTCATAAATGTGCTGAATTTCAACTCTTTCTTGATTGTGATTAACTTGCTTATATACATGTTTGAATTGGTTGTACATATTAAGAAAACTTAACTCTTTGTATAGTCAATGAGACATAGCAATAATAACATTTCCTGATGTTAGTTGTATTAAGGATAAAATAAAACACACTTACTATCCTTTTTTCAATGACACCCTAAGAAAAGCGCGACCTTCACTTTTTTTTAAATGCCGCCTTTGATTAACTGTGACCTTCACCTTTTTCAATGCTACCCTTGGTAAACTGTAACCTTAACTCTTTTTTCGATTCTTTCCTAGGTAAACCGCGACCTTCATTGAAGTGGTACAAAGACAATCAGGAACTTGGTTCCTCTCAAGATATCCGCATGGAGTACAAAGAGGGCAAAGGTCGTCTCATAGTGGATAACCTTGACCCTGCAGAAGGGTCAAAGTTCACCTGTGTGGCTAAAAATATCGCCGGTGAAGACACTACCGTGGCCGCTGTGAAAGTGACAGGTAAATTTGGCTGCTTATGTGAACATGAATACATAAATTTAGTGCATTTTAAAAGACATATTCACAGATATTGATATTTTTGTATTTACAAAAAAATTACTTACCAAACTAATTTATATAGAAAACTATTACATAACTTAATATGAAATAAGTATAATATCAAGAAATTAAGTTGAAGATATTCTTTTGTCTAAGGTATTCAACCTTGTGATCTTTGGAAGGAGAATATTTTGTGTTACCGGTATTAATGCACAATGGAGCATTGCTATCTGTTCTTGATCTGTGTAAGAAGATAATCAATATTGTTTTCAGGTGTTTTCTGTAGCACAACAAACACCCAATAAAATTGTAAAAAAATAATAATTTTGTGTTAAGATAATTTTTAAATACCCTTTAAAAACTATTTGTTACATTGCTTTAATTTTTTTTAATAATTTGAATATTTTAAATTGGAAGATTACAAATGATTAATGTCAACAAAATGTAAAAGATTGTCATTTAGGAACTATTAACTCGGTACAATGGGTGTATGAACTTCTATAGCTTAAATTATGCTTTTTAGAATCTGAAAAATGATAAATCTGTAATTCTTCATGGTTTTCATAACTTTGCACAATAACAGGGTTAATCACAACAAATGCAAAAATTAGACCTCTGAAAATCTGTTGTATTTACTTAACATGTTGATACCAAATACAATAATTTCATGGTCAAGCCTCAAAATGTATTCTATATTACATTGAATACATTTTCAATGTTATAAAAAAGTAAAATGCCAATTGTAAAAGAACACCGCCATTTCAAGTTATTATTTTCTGTTGGCTGTCTTAGTGTGTGTATGAACCATAAGTATCAACTTACAGGTAGAGTTTCATTTCGGAAGTGGCTATGAAAACTTTAAGCATAATTAATGAGTGTTAAATCTGTGTAAACCACAGTAATGTGGAGTAATGAACTGAGCCATTTTGAACTCAAGCCGAGGTATTGTGGTAAATGTTATGTCCTTCCATCATGTGAAAGTGCAACTGATTACTGTAACCTGTAGACTTTAATTAATGGCTATTATAAGTTATATAGTTAAAAGTTGCCCATATTAACTGACTGTTGCTTAAGTGAGGGACATTAAAACGATGGCCAGGGGCATTCGGTACGGAAATTTCAAAATCATTATATCTTTAAAAGTGCTAAGTAGAAACTTTATATGAATCGTTTTAAGAAATCTAAGACAACAATTTATTTACATTCTTGAAAATATAATATTTTTCTAAATTTGCAATCTAAAGATGTCATAAAGCTTTCATGTTTTACAATGCAAAAATTCCATGTGGCGTAGTGTCCACCTTGTGACTGGGAAGTCATGGGTTCGATCCCCACTGTGGGAGCATTCTTAAGACCCCCCCCCCTCGACATCAAAAACTGTTCCAAGTCCCAGGTCACAGATTCAAGAGTTTTTCAAATAAGCCTAAGGATATTGATGCAATTTAGTAAACCCATTTATGCCTAGTTGACTCTGCCATCCTTCTAAATTGGATCAATTTATTTCCAAAATTAGGGATGTCTAGTTTATTTATTTCTATATTATGAATATTTCTTACAGAAATTCCTGTAAGCAAACAGCGCAGATCCTGATGAGACGCCGCATCATGTGGCGTCTCATCTGGGTTTACGCTGTTTGCCAAGGCCTTTTTTCTAGACGCTAGGCATAAATGGGTTAAAATAAATAGGTTAAAACTAAATTCAAAAAATTTCTCCAGGATTGACATTGTATTTCATATAGACATGTTATGTAGTTAAACCAATGTTTTGATCAATTCACTATTATAAGGTAAATAGCATGAAATTCATTAGTAAACACCACATTTCCATTTGGCCAAACCTAAATAATATATGTAGCATGAACTCATGAACAGCTTCATTGTAAACAGCCGTCGCAGTAGGTGAAACGATAAGGCAAAAAGTAATGATTGAGATGTAATTGAATCTTAGGATGTTAAAATAGCTTTGTATTGAGTAATCACATGTTTGTGTGTGTGTGGAGCAATAAGATTGAGGACAGTTTGATGAGAACTGTGCAAGGGAACGAGGCCTGAAGTTTGACACTCGAGGTCTCGAGTGAAATTGGATTATCTATAGAGCTAAATTGGATTTTTGTGTATGGATGTTTTATTTGATTTATGTTTTAGCTGTCTAGAAAAGAAAAGATTGTTTGTTCTAAACAAAAAATCTTTTACTGAATGTGTTGTCTTTTTTTATGGGTAAAAATCATTATAATTGATAAAATGAAAAGTTTGATTTGGGGTTTTAATAGTGGTGTTAATTTTTTAGCAAGTGATTGATTATGGCATACACCATATGTGCATTATTAATACCAGAGCTACATGTATATTGGTCTGACGCATTGAATAATTACGTAACTATTTCACGTTGATAAACCCTTGTGGCTTTCAAAGTATTATGATTTAATCACAAGATTACAAATAGAAAAAAATCAAAGCAACCAGTTTTACCCTTTTTCACTTAGAAGCTTAGAGTGAAAATAGCAATGCGCAAACAGCATAAAACCAGAACAGCCTGCGAGTAACTCACAGTCTGTTCAGGTTTTATGCTGTTTTCTGCTCATCAGTATCTAAGGGTTGGAAATAAAGCCTTTACATCGCGAATCTAGTAAGAAAGGTCTTTAATAAAATTTAACTTTTATGCGACAACAAATGAGTCAATATATGTTTCTAAGTGGTAAAGGTTTAAAGGCACATCATACCACCGATATCCATGTGAAATGCCAATTTTATTACACTGATATTTTGCTATAAACCACTGGAAGGCATACCATAGATAGATGTGCTATATCTTTTCAGGATCCTCTGACCAACACGACCCTCCAATATTCACAAAAGAACTCTCAGATATGGATGTCAAGGATGGAAACAGAGTGGAACTGAGTGTGGAGGTCAAAGGTGAGCCAAGATTTCTGCGAGTTGTAATAATTGTAAATATTACAAATATGATATGATTCTTATTATTTGTGATGTGTATTCATATGATAATTTTATGCATTTTTGGCAAATGCTACTTTCCAATTCCTTATTAATGATATTAAATTATATCTTAGTTTATTAATGTATAATTCAATTTAAAGTGATATTCAATTTTTTTGTTTCGTTATATAAAAAGTTATCTGCAAGCTTAATTTGTTTTTGAAAAAAACTTGTTGTTATAAAGAAATGTTTTTAATATATGTATCAACCATTACGTAAGGAATGCATCCATCAAATGCATTATACATCTGCATTGTGTGTACTTGAAGAACTAATAAATTGTGCATTCATGTTTTATTGACAATTGATGGATTTATTACAAGATTCCTTGCCCAGGCATGCATAATGATTGTATAAAAAAGCATGATCAGTTGAAACCGAAATTGGCATGCAATTACCACACCAGATTTTTTAAAGGATGTGTCACATTTTATTTGTCAATCATTCCATTGGTAGAAGATATATATGTGTGCAGCAGTTACTCATAATAAGAAACGGAAATTCTTTTTTGGTATGATTATTTGTCAAACAATTGGCATGATTAGTACAGATGGATGTATTTAGGTGAAACCCAAACTGCATTATAGATTCTAAACAAATGATTTAACAAGCCCTTCAAATAAAACATAAAAAATAATTTTGATACACTGTAACTCCAATATAGTGCGGTCCGTTATAACCCTGTGTCCAATATAACGCGGGGGGTCCTTGGATCCCCTTTTTCTACAACCTTCCATTTCTGATTCAAATCCATGTTATGCAACTTCATGTATTTTCAAAAAATTCAAAGAAGCCGGCGATCACAGCTTGATTGCTTTATCCGTCTGTTAAACTAATTTTAATCGATTAGAGGTTAAACGACACTCGACAGCTAATTGGTGATATTATGTTATGCAATGTCAATAAAGGTGTGAAAACTCGCGAGTTTGTGTTTATTACATGTATTCCCTAACAGAGCGGTTCAGTGCACTAATTTCAATAAGGCATGTGCAAGCGGAATAATGATCAAATAAAAATTAAAGTTATTTAAAACGATTACATGTTTATGTTTTGTATTTATCATGTATTGTATTTCATTGTATAAACTATGGCTGTGTGTTATCGTTTATTATATGCTACACATGCTTGATAAATGAAAATATCTGTGTGTGTGTTTAATGCTTCAGTACGTATATGAAAAATAAATTAAAAAATCCTGACGATTTATTTACATGCTAACGCAGTGTAATAGTTAACAGAGATGCACTTAAATTTTTGCCCGCTATCAGAAAGTCCACGGAAAGCACGTTTTTTACATGCTGCATATGACGCAATAAAACCATTTCTTTGTACATGTATCGTATTGCATTCAATCTAAATTAAATTAGCTCATCCAATTAAAGCTGTGTCCCATAATGCACTGTACTAATTTTTCTGAAAAATGGCGTTGGCATATGAATTTGTTTACGAAATTCGTAAACATATTTCTTGTCATAAATGTTTAACATTATTTGTTCGTAAGTGATGTTGTAATTATATTGGATTATCGGATAAATGTGCACATAAGAAAAGCGGTATGTATACTGTTATCTTTTGATTCGGTTTATATGCATGTATTTGCGGATGACAACACAGCATAACAATGCACAGGAGTGACAGGACCTATATTATAGGCTATACTATACCTGTTTTTATAGCCCCCTTAAATAAATAAGCTCAAAACTTATAACGCTGTCCGTTTATAACGCTGTTGTGTGGCTTGGACCCCGTCATTCGCGTTATATTGGAGTTACAGTGTAAATGGCTAGACATATTTTCAAATTAAATTATTTTAACTCCAAAGGTCTATTGCATGTTTCTGCTGGTGCATGTTGCTCAGGTACCCCACCCATTGATATTGTCTGGGTGCACAACAACCGAGAAATCCCGCACACAGACCCTGTGTGCCGCATGGTTACCAGGGGTAACACCCACATGCTCATCATCCCGGAAGTGTTCCCGGAGGATTCTGGGGAATACGTGTGCGAGGCATACAATAGCTACGGCGATACTGACACCTTCTGTAGATTGAATGTGCATGAAGGTATTGTGAGCTTTCTGTTGGTTTTGTTACTTCCCTTAGTAATGCTGGAACACAATTTATATTGTGTTTTTTCTGAGTTACTTCCCATAGTAGCTGGAACACCATTGCCATTTCGTCTTCTGAGTTACTTCCATAAGTTGCTTGAAATCAGTTGAATGAAAATCGTTGATGTTAGGTCAGCTGAGTTATTTCCCTTCTTTCCATTAAAGCCTTTGATATTCCTGTAGTTGCTTGAAATTCATTTAAATTCTTTTAGTTCCTTCTCTCAGCTGTATAAAGGACATTGCACTGATAAAAAATTGGTCGTTTAAGAAAATGTTGGTGGGGGTAAATTCAGAAGAAAAGCTGACAAAAAGAAAAAAGCAGGCAATTATTGTTTTGTTTCCAGTTTAAAAAACGTTTTCTTGTGACTAGACAAGTAGGATAGTCAATAACATAGAATTATAACCTACTGAAAATATATCAGGTTTATTGTTGTGTAAGATACACATTTGTGGTATCTATTCATGGTTAAAGGAAATAAAATATTTCCTATCATAAACATAATCATAACTGAATTAATTATATGTAAATTGCAATAATGCAACATGTGAAATAATTTAATATTATTGATACTAAATTGTCTGCAATGCTTATTCATTATTTTAATCAATATTTTTATTACTTCTCCATGACACAAAACATTCATGATCAATATTAAATAATCTGAAATGCTTATCCTCGATTTCAATCAATATTTTTATTACTTCTCCATGGCACAATACATTCAGTTTTTCTTTTAATATACATTAATCTTCTAAAGGTTCATTTAAAGCATTCTAACTGAATTTATTTCAGTAATTAATTATTCTAAACCTAATTTGAGTGGATTTTATTTTAAACTGATTTTACTTTGGTATTTGTAAAGGAATCAATTGGCACAATGAAGGTATTGCATTTACAAGGCCAAAATGCATTCTATCTGAAAATGAAATCTGTATTAAACACTTGGATATGTAATTAAAAAAGATTGAGCCAACATTTATAATTAATTGGATTGAACATTTCATATTGATTGAATATTTGTATTTCAAATTCAGCTCCCAAATTAAAAATATTTAGATGTTTTGGTAAAGGTTTTGCTTTAATTTCTAATTTAATATTCTAGTATTTAGTAAGGAGATAAAAAATTGTACCCCTACAGCAAAGGAGAGTTTTTCATAATGGATTTATAATGTCCATCAGTCAATCTGTAAGTAGGAACAAAAAGTACCATTGTTGAGTCACAATATTCAGGCTTGACTGCTTTGTTCCTTGTGATAGTATATTATGGATGTACAATTTTGAATATTGAATTTTATGTTGCAAATGGTAAACAAACTTAGAAGCTTCAATTATTGAACTTTATGCAAAAAACAACAGATTCTTTATTATGATTTTTACAATTTGTTTGATAACTGTTAACTGTTATTTTCCGACTACACAATAGCGTTGTTTAAGAATATCAAACATATTGAACAAATTATTGAACAAATGAAAAACATTTCTTTGGGCACTTAATAGTTTAATCATAGTTGTACCAATTGCTGATACTATCTATTGACATAATTATGTTTCTTACATTTCTAATTTGGTCTCTTACAACTTTTATTTCATTCCTAATATAGACAAAATTTCCCAACAATGAGAGTACGTTAATTCAGTTGTTGTTTCCTTGAGGAAAGGGCAAATACATTAAAGTGAATAATTTAAAGCAAATGTCAGTGTGGCCATTACATTTAACCTTTCTGTATGAAGATGTATGCATTGCTATTTGTCAATGTTATTGTCTTGTAACAGTTGCTTTAAAGGTTTGAATTCCAAAACTCTAATGGGAATAAAATTGAACCTAAAAAAATAATGTTCTTTAATGAATTAAAGAAAGTTACGTAGGTTTGACATCTTTTTTTTTACACAAACACTATCTTGCTTTAAAGACATTTACATTTAATAACAAAGTAATATTAAACTACATGTAGTATGATTTCCTGGCTATCTTTCCAAACAGTTTAATACAACTCTGAAAAAATGCACTTATTTTGCTGTATTAAATACAGGTAATCAATGGTAAAAACATTGGAATTATGAATAATTAAGAGGATATGTTTATATATTTATTTTCTGCAATGTTCTTCTATTTACGCACAGAATATAATAATAATTTTGGCTTGAAACTGCTTTCGTAGCGTTAATAAGATAACGTGATGCCTCATAAAGGTTTATATGTGGAGTACTTTTATAACCACAAATAATCTGTCACAGGCAATATATCACTCAGAAACAAAAACCTAATGTGTCATTGTTCACCTAGTGAAGTGAACCTTTTGTTTATTTCTACCAAATGTAACAACTATGTTTCACGATATGATTGATATAATATATATTGGATATAAATGTGTGTAGGTAGCTTGTTTATTTTAAATGGTTCACAAAAAAACTGCGGAAATAGACAACAAGATTAATGCTCTATAAGTGAACGTACTATTTAATGTTGAAATATGATGATACTCAATTTTTTTCAGTACGAGAGCTTTAGAATAAAGACATTTTTTATACATGGCAGACCATGTAATATGTGCGTTGTGTCACACATGATAAAATCCCAAAGAGTATTTCTTTTTTTTTTATCTACCTGAATATCTTTTGATTTATTTACACTTCACTGAAGACAGGAGATAAAATTGTGATTAGTTTAATTGATGACTTTGTTAAAATAGTGTGGTTAGAATGGCAAGTTAGTATAAATTGATGGTATTTGTTTGTTTTCAGTTTTGATATGATTTATATTTGTTTGATTAACTGATTTAAACTGATTTAAAACGAACTAAAATTTAAAAATTGTAAATGAATGGAGTCAAGTGTCTTGCATTATGGAAGGATCTATAAGTGATATACATGGAACCTTTAGCATTGGAATATATCAGGTAATATGACTTTCACATTATAATTAACAAATAATAAACATTAATTAAACTGTCTTTATATGTAATTGACTAAATTTCCATTTGCTGTTTAAATATATTTTATGGCACTTAGCTATTTTATGCCCCCAAAGGAGGGCATATAGTGATCGGACTGTCCGTCCGTCTGTCTGTCTGTCTGTCTGTACGTCTGTCTGTCACACTTTTCCGTTTTGGTTTCGAAAAATGCTCATAACTTCTATGTCGCTCCAGATTTAACCTTCATATTTGCATGTGTATATGGACAAGGGCTTTCCATACCCACACAAATTTTGACCTCTTTGACCTTGAACTTAGGGTTAGTGTTAAGGTTTCGAAATCTGTGTTTAAGTTTCGAAAAAGCGTTTTTCCGGGGCATGGAGATGGAGACAGCTCTTGTTTGTTACTGTAATCGATAAATTTGAAAAAATGGTTTATATTCTAAACATTAAATAAATCACTCATATTTCATACATAATAACAAATAAAGTCATATTAGGTAAGATCAAAGTGAACTCACCACTAAAACTCTGCAACATTATTTAAAATGATAACTGCTCAGTATTTCTAACTTGATTTGTAGATAATGCAATATTGCAAAATCATGCGATTCCTATGTCAATAGAAATACACTAAAATTGTCCCTTTACCGTCATAAACTTGTAAACAGAAGAATGCAGCTGATATTTGGCTGATCATTGACACCTGTTGCCAAACAATAACGTGATATATGTAGACAAGTATATAGCTGACATAATATCAATTTGGAGGAGCTGATAGACAATATCGTTAACATATGGGCTGTGCTCTGTGAAAAGGGGGTTTAATGCATGTGCGTAGTGTTGTCCCATGCAGTCCGCACAGGCTAATCATGGACGACAGTTTCCGCCTTAACTTCATTTTCATTAAGAAGAGACTTAATTTAAACAAAAAATATCATGAAGGCGGAGATTGTCGTCCTCAAATAGCCTTAGTCTTGCAGTCTGCTCAGGTTTTATGCTGTTTGCTGCTCAAGTGATAAAAAGTTAAAAGAGTAATAGGGGGCATTGTGTTTCATAAACACAGCTCTTGTTATCATGTCATTTAGGGGCATTTAAAATGTAGGTAAGTCTCCATATGTAGAAAATGGAGCATTATGATATAATTGTCAATACAAACAAAACATTATCATGCGCTCCTTCATTGGGTTTTAAACTGTAATACTTTCTTAATTAAACTCCTTTTAAATTAGCTTTTTTATGTTGAGCAAAAAATGCATAACCATGCAAATAACCTACTGAACTTTCAATACAATATACAGGCCAATAAACTTCTAAAGTGGCATTTATAATACCTTAAGATATTTTACAATCCATAAATGTCTGTGCCGTAAATAAAAATAGTCATATAATTGCCTGAACCAAAATCTTGTAAACTGGGCCTTTGCAAATGGTTTTCACTTGAGTTAGGCCAAACACGATAATGGGTGTTGGTAACATTCAACTATGGAATATATGAATATTACATGAAGTTGATTTACAACTAGTTATGTTGTATTACAGAGTAATCTATGTAATTGTGATAATACAATTTGCTCTCCGAAACACCTTTGTGGTATTTAGCAGCATATTAAATTTGCACCTTATGTACTTCACTGGATTGTTTATTGACTACCTGTATCTAAAATCTAGTTTCCATGACAATAGCTTTTTTGTCAGCTTTTCTTTTATCATCTGTAATTACATTCAATTGTATGAAATAAAACCAATTTTACTTTTATGATGAGTATTATACTTACATGGGAAAAATTTGAGAACTTTTCCTGGACATCAAATAAAAAAATAAGCGATCATTAAACAGACCATTTTTGGAACTTGTGTATCTTATTTCATTACAAATATGTGTACCTTTTTACAGTACAACAATTGCTTTCTTACTGCATGATTAGTATAAGTGTTGTGGTAGATGGTCTTCAAGCACATATGGATCTTTGCCTCGCTTGAGAAAAAATCTTGCCTTGACATCTTAACCCATTTATGCCTAGCGTCTAGAAAAAAAGCCCTGGCAAACAGCGTAGACCCAGATGAGACACCGCAAGATGCGGCGTCTCATCAGGGTCTGCACTGTTTGCTTAAAGGAATTTCCATAAGAAATATTCCAAGTATAGAAATAAATATAGTAGACATCCCTAATTTTGGAAATAAATTGATCCAATTTAGAAGGATGGGAGAGTCCATTAGACATAAATGGGTTAATGGGCTCTGATAAGTGGAGAAATACTATAATTTGTAACTGGGACAGTCATACCATGACTTGTTTATCGGTTATCATTCAGCAAAATGGCTTAATTATAGTGTTATAAAAATTGGGCAGATTTTCTGCAATACTAATTCTCAGTTAGAGGGAAATCAACCTCCTAAATGATATGCAATATTCAAACTTCTGATACCTTTGCAAAAACCTAAACTATTTATTGCATTAAGCCTGGTCTATCAGCATGATACTGCTATTTCAAAAGGTAGATTAACAAGTGTTAAATTGGATTTGGTGCAGAGAAAAGAGCTGCAGATATAAAAAAAAAATATGTTTTAATGAATCTAATACCTGGGTCCCCTAGTTGTGATGCTATGTGGGACACGTGTTGAGTGGGGTTTAATTTTGTTGCACTGATGGTATGGGCCGTGCTCAGTGAAAATGGGGTTTGATGCATGTGCGTTAATTGTTAATAAGGCAAATCAGGGACAACACTTTTCGCTTTGACAATATTTTTACTTTTAAGAAAGTATCTTATTAGCTAAGATCCAGTTTAGGTGGAAAGTGTTGTCACTGATTAGCCTGTGCAGATGCATGAAGCCCCCTTTCACAGAGCATGGCACTTTTTTTTCTTAAGTGTGTGTGTGTGTGTGTGTGTGTGTTTAATGAATTTCTTTTATTGCAATAAGACAACTTGAATATTTGAAAATGGAATGCTTTGTATTGTTCATTGTTAAAAAACAATTTTGTTTACAGTTTTTATGCATAATAGTGTTGCAATTTTTTTAATAAAAGCATGGACATAATTTGCATCATGTGTTTGAAATAAATTCTATTCCCTTTGCCTGTGCACTCATTCTTTGCCCCTGGTCTTTCTGTTAAATACTCTAGGTACATGTACACACTCGCATGGTCTTGATCTCCACCCAGGGAGAATTCTTAAGGTGACAAGCCTAAAGACACCCAAGTACTGGTTCTTCCCAGAAATGGACACAAGAGGGACTAAATAAACGAAAGGCTTTTGGGCATAATAATATGGGCTTAATCTCAATCTGGACTTTTTTTCATTCTGTGAGAATGGCCGTTTTTAACAAACTTGGGAAATTTGTGACTCAAATTTTCACAATTTTTAGAAGTTTGTGTCTCAAATTTTCACAATTTTAGAATGTTTGAGACTCATTTTTTCACAATTTTGAACAATTCGCGACTAAGTTTTTTACCATTTTTTTTACTGTTCATGACTCATTATTTCACAATTTTGAACAGTTCACAACTCATTTTTCACAAAATGGGAGGGGGGGGGGGGGGGGGGCAAGGCCACCTCACAAAAACAGGAAAAAAAGCCCTGTCAATAATCTTGTGATTAAACAGGAAAGTTGACAATTGCTAAACCGCATAGCAAAACTATTATGCAAAATGTTCCGTTTTACTTTCTATAATGGAGATTCAGTTATTTAAATCAATAAAATAGGTCAAAATAATCAAAGTCCTATCATACTGCTTCTAAGGCACAATTAAGCTGACAGTGTTCAGACAGGCACAGGAGTATGCTAACTGTATTGTTGTGTTTAAAAATTAAATATTAAGAACTAACAGATTTATGCTTACAAAAGTTACCGTGGCAATAAACCCTCCCTTGCAAGCCCCTGCACGGCACGGCATGGTAGACGTCTATGGAAAAAAAATTGATAGTTATTCTCAAAAAGGTTTTTTCTTACTTTCTCTTTTCAGATGGACCCCCGCCTAAACTTCCTAAGCCAAAAAAGAATTAAAGCAGCAAATAACCTTTCTTCTTCTTTTCTTTAATTTCTGTCTTTTCTCTTTGTTTAATGTATAAAAAGCTTGTGTTTTTTTACTTCTATCTTTGTTTTAGTTTTTTTCATTTTTTTTATTGTGTGTTATACAAAAAAACTGAAATTGTTGTGACATTTTTTTTGCAATTCAAATGCAAAATATTTTTGTGACATTTTTTACAATCTAAGTGCAATATATATTTTTGACTGTGTGAATGACAATATATTAATACTGCATACCCAGGACAAGACATTCCATTTTCAACATTCAAGCGTTATTATGTGCGAAATTAACGTCAAGTGTGACGTCAAAGTGGGGAAATATGTGACAAAACAAAACAATATTAGTGATAACATGTCTTGTTTAGAATCTGTCTTTGCATTTTGCATGAATTGTTTGTTTGTTACTAACACCTCAAAGCAGACGACTCCACGCAAATCGAAGAAATCCAACAGACCGCGCCCGTCTTTGTGATCCGTCCATCAAACGCTCACGTCTGTGATCACGAAAGTGTGACCTTGAAGTGCCAAGTGTCGGGCGAACCCCCACCCTCCGTTCAGTGGCAGCGTGGGAGACAAACCCTCAAACACGGGGACAAATACAAGGTAGTGAATATGAGCCACACTCTACGAAAATGGGGCTTACTGCATTTGCATAAAGTGTTGTCCAAGTTTAGCCGGTGCAGTCTGCACAGACTAATAAGTAACGATACTTTCCATGTTTATGGTATTTTTGTTTAAAGGAAGTCTCTTATTAGCGAAAAACCAGTTTAGAGGGAGAGTGTTGTCTCTAATTAGCCTGTACTGACTGCAAATGCATTAAGGCCTGTTTTCCCAGAGTTAGGTTATTATAAATTAATGTATTCTGTTCATTATCTAATGCACCTAATGGCCATACAATGAAGATGATCTTTATAATTGGCACTGGTAAAATATTATGGTATACCCACCAATAAATTTGTGGTAACATGTTGAAAGAGGCAATATGGCAGATATTAATAATGCAGGGTTTTGGAGAATTTCCAACTTTGCTTTTGTATTACATGCAGCACTGTTAAACTGCATTGTCTGCCATCATGCAGTACTTTCTTTTTATAAGGAAAGTATTCTCATTTGATGTTCAGTGACCATGAACTGTGGTTTCAATAGGTTTTGGTGTTTAACATTTGAAGTTTGTGGATTTTAATTGTTATTATTTAGTTTATAGTGTAGATAAAAGTTAAATTTTTGTTGGAAATAAGAGTTTCATATTGACTGGCTTGAAATTTTTACATTCATAGCAAGAGGTGGCAACTATCGCATATCTTGTTGACTTAAACTATTTTTCTCTTTTGTTATGTTTGGATTTTTTATTGTGAAGAAACGCCAAGATTTTTTATTATCCTCTTACAATGCATTTACAATACCTTCTGTGTAATTCAGGTTTAGTACAATATGAGAACACAACCATGTTTTGAAGTACAAAGAATATGTTAAAAAAATAGACCTTATATCTGATATTTTCTGCACACAATTAATATTGTACCATATAATCGACTTTTTGTTCAGTTTTAATCAGTTAAAACAAACATTTTCCAATGATAACTGGTTATTGTAAACATACAGACATAAAATGTCATGTGAAAAACATAACTCTTTTAGTGCTGGAACCGAATTTTAAAGGCCTTTGCAAACAGTTTGGATCGAGATGAGACACCACAAAACGTGGCGTCTCATCAGGATCCAAACTGTTTGCTATTCTTATAGTATTTTTTTTTTTTTAATCAAAGAAAAATGCTAATTTGAGAAATTCAGCAGACGACATTTTAGCAGACGACAAATTTCCCAGCATGCAAAGGGTTAAACAATTGACGATTGGTTGTATGCAGTGTTTGAATGAGTGCAAATATGTGATAAGATGTGAGATAAATGAAATAGTTGCCAGTTAAAAGGCAGTGTATGACGGTGCTCAGGTCCATTTAATTCTTACAAAAGTCTGACATTTTAAGTCTCACGGGGAGCTGTTTTCTGAATCTCTGTATTACTGTGTAGTTACTTTCAGCAAAAATAACATTTTATTAGTCCATTGTTAAGTTTATGGAAGGAACAAACATTTAAAATTTAAGATGCAAATGGGTGTGTGTATATGTAAGGTCATATATTTTATACATGTGGAATAAATTATTTGATAACACAAATTGGCGGTAATGGATATATTTGATAAAGTCGTGATTCTAAATTAGTTTTCAAAATTATTTAAATACACCAGCGCATAACATTTATTGGGCTTAAATGTTACAGTTTGAAACAGATGTTATTGGACATCATCTGAACTTTTCATGACTCTAATTACCTGAAACAATTACTGGCTATATCCCTTGAGCTACAATTTAATGATGGCTATAATGCAAACTTAGTATTTAACTGTAATTATTATAATTCAAGTGTAATGTTGAAGTTTGTGTGTATAAGTAGGTTGAGAAGAATAAGATCTCTTACATACATAAAAGGAATATTTCAGTTAGATAATATACGCAAGTGAAAACAGTTTGAACTTTTTCTTTTAACTGATGTTTTGAATAAGATTAATAAATAAATTATATAGGTTAGTGTTCACAACTATTGTATCTGGAAAAAAAAAGATGTTGAAACAAAGGATTTACGCGGATTATAGCCCTCAGAATTATATACAAAACGTTACCATTATCATCTTGTGTATCATCATGAAAATACTTCATGATTTAGAATTATTTACTATACAATCATGTAGTTAACAGCTGATGATTTTTAAGTATGTACTCAAATTAAAACGTTTTTCTTTTATTGTTTCAGATCAGTAGTATAGGAGATGAACACTTTCTAGAAATTGTGTCAGCCACAACTAACGACATCGGCCAGTACACTTGTACACTGTGTAACCTGCACGGGTCTACGAGTGCCACGTGCGATCTGACAGTAGGAGAGGTCACTCCAAACAACTCACTCCCGTCACGCTTTCTGCTTAGGAAAAGGTAACTGCAGAAAAACGTGTATTATGTATTTTGTATTCAGACTTAGTAGTCTATTTTTTGTTGATCTCTGTTAAAAATGTTCTAGTATTTTGTGATATATTGACAATAACATAAATGTTGCTTCAATAAATAATCACTTAACAAAATAGTTAACTGGACTCATCTGTTAAGATATTGCACTTTTTTGAGTGAGATAACTCCTAAATTTTTCTACTTATGTTTGATATGATATTTAAATCCCATAATTGACAGTTCCTTACTTGTACTGATTTATACTGTTTGTTTGATACAGATCTCAAGATATTTATAACGGAAAGTCCAGTACCACAGACTCTGAAGGTTCTGATATTTCATCCAGTGAGGCAGAACAGTTTAAATCTTCATTTGCATTAAAACGAAGCAGCCTGCCACTAGTAAGCTCATCTCCCAAGCAACAAATATCCGAACCAAAGTACAGTCGAGCCGTTAGCTCACCAGGAACTAGTACCCATGTTACTAGTGTGTGTATTCCTACTCCAACAATAAAAGAAGTTCCAGAAGAAATAATTAAACCTAAAGTTATAGAATTTGATTTTACAAAACGTTCTATCAAATGCAAAGAAATAGCTGGTAAAAAAAACGAAAGTATTAAAGATAACCAGTATATAGAAAATAAATCTTTAAGTGATAAAAGTAGTTCCTCTGATAAAATATATCATGCTTCAGAAGTGAAAATAGTTAAAAACGTAGCTCAATCTCAAGAAACAGATATCAAAGCAGCATTTGTAGAAAGTGTTCCCATTCCTGGGAAGAACTTGCCTGTAAACAAATTAAAATCTCCAAAGTCACTGTCCTATGAAAATAAAGGGGGCATAACTCAGGTCGATTTCCGTGGACTGCTTAAAAACACTAGTGACAAGCCTTCAGACTCATCAGACTCTACAGTGAGTTCAGGAAAGCCTTTATGTGAAACTGATCAAGGTTTCTTGAAGTCCGCGTCAAAGGAACCCAAAGTTGATCTATCTCAGAGAAAGAAACTCTTTGAAAGATCTTTGACCAATGAAAGTGTTCCAAACGGTGTTCACAAAAAGAGTGACAAGTCTGTTGTTAAAGCAGGAAAAATAGACAAAGCTCAGAAACAGTTTGAAAGTCAAACATTGGAGACAAAATCTGATTTTAGGACCGTTCTTAAGCCAAGGAAAGACAACTCTTCTTCTGAAAAAATACCCATCGGTGAGGAAGTAAAACAGGTGGATTTCCGCAATCTGCTAAAGCATAAAATAAGTGCTGAATCTGTGAGCGACAAAAAAACTGAGGTCAGGTCAACTGCAGTTACTGTTACACAAAGCGATTCAAACAATTCCAGCCCAAGTGCATTTGAAACTTTTGCAAAACTTGAAAAAACATCTACAGCGCAATTATCCCTCTTGGAAAAAAGACAAAGCAAAGCTAATGCGGGCAAATTAACTTTAGACTTAAAGAAACCTAAAGAAAATAAATCCAGGGCTGTTGCAAGCAAGTTTGACTTTAAGAGTGTTTTGACTTCAAAAGAGAGTGAACATCTAAAAGCTCATTGTAAATATAATGGTGAAGTAGTGAAACCTCAGCCAAGGCGGATTTCTCAATCAAAATTGGCCGTCATGGAAACAAAACCAGTGTTCAAAGACCAGCTGTGTGATTGTTCAGTGGAACATGGAAGCCAAGTGGTGCTGGAATGTCAGGTGACTGGAATACCTCCCCCCAATGTGAGCTGGTCTGTCAACAAAACAGAAATCAAGGTTAGTTAGTAAAGCATTAAATAGAGGATATGTGTTGGATTCGGTGGATTATCAATTTTAATTCATGAGTGATCATAGAAAATAATATTTTCACGAGTGGCGCAGCCACAAGTGAAAATATAAATTTTCTATGATCACGAGTGAATTAAAATCGATATTCTACCCAATCCAACAAATGTTCTTTTTATTTTATGCTTTTTTCACAGTTTGTAATTATACATTGTTAAAGAGTTTAAAGAATTTCGCTTGGATAATGATATCATTTCGTCAAATAAATGACGTCATTTCACAGTTAACAGTGAATATTATCGATAATTTTAACTGTTTGAAATAGTGAAATTATCAGTTTTAATTCACTAATATTTCTCTATAAACAACCGTAAAGCATAAAATAAATATTTTTATAGCCCCCACTTTTTTTTGCTTGTCCAGTTGTCAAGTCTGGTAAGTCTGTCAGATGGGGCAGCAATGTCCTACATGTCTTGCAATTCTTTTGTATTTCCTCAGTTGAGGGTTGAGAGGGAAAGTATCTTTTATATAGTTGTTAAGCAGATACCGCAGTTTTATCTCTTAGACTACCCAAACCATTCATTTTGTCCTGATATTACACACTTTTAACCGGTATGCATTTGAATATGTTCATACAGTTATTGACTTAGTTAGAAAATGATGTATATATATTTATTTGTCACATACATGTTGAAGCCACAAATTAGACATTTTGTGTCTTAAGACTTTCATGAATAATTAAGTTTTTGCACTATTGGTTAAGTGTGTTAAGTGTGACAAAATGGCATTATTCATCATCATTATCATTCCCTTGACAGGTTTGGCCATGGGGGGGGGGGATCCTCCTCTCAGTCAGGTCTGTTGTGTGCTGCTAAGAGTTAATTTCATCCATGGGAAGGGATGTCCACTCTTTGACATTGTTAATTAAGAATAGTAGATTATTTATATGCATAACAAAACAAGCATTCAATTTGTATACCATCTCAACCCAAGTAATCAATTGTATACGAAATGAGCAGCCTTGAGGTAAAACAGGACATAATGCATGTGCCTTAAGTGTCGTTCTGTACAGACTGCACAGGACCCTGAGGTAAAACAGGACATAATGAATGTGCCTTAAGTATCATTCTGTACAGACTGCACAGGACCCTGAGGTAAAACAGGACATAATGCATGTGCCTTAAGTATCATTCTGTACAGACTGCACAGGACCCTGAGGTAAAACAGGACATAATGCATGTGCCTTAAGTGTCGTTCTGTACAGACTGCATAGGACCCTGAGGTAAAACAGGACATAATGCATGTGCCTTAAGTGTCGTTCTGTACAGACTGCACAGGACCCTGAGGTAAAACAGGACATAATGAATATGCCTTAAGTGTCGTTCTGTACAGACTGCACAGGACCCTGAGGTAAAACAGGACATAATGCATGTGCCTTAAGTGTTGTTCTGTACAGACTGCACAGGACCCTGAGGTAAAACAGGACATAATGCATGTGCCTTAAGTGTCGTTCTGTACAGACTGCATAGGACCCTGAGGTAAAACAGGACATAAAGCATGTGCCTTAAGTGTCGTTCTGTACAGACTGCACAGGACCCTGAGGTAAAACAGGACATAATGCAATTGTGCCTTAAGTATCGTTCTGTACAGACTGCACAGGACCCTTAGGTAAAACAGGACATAATGCATGTGCCTTAAGTGTCGTTCTGTACAGACTGCACAGGACCCTGAGGTAAAACAGGACATAATGCATATGCCTTAAGTGTCGTTCTGTACAGACTGCACAGGACCCTGAGGTAAAACAGGACATAATGCATGTACCTTAAGTGTCGTTCTGTACAGACTGCACAGGACCCTGAGGTAAAACAGGACATAATGCATGTGCCTTAAGTGTCGTTCTGTACAGACTGCACAGGACCCTGAGGTAAAACAGGACATAATGCATGTACCTTAAGTGTCGTTCTGTACAGACTGCACAGGACCCTGAGGTAAAACAGGACATAATGCATGTGCCTTAAGTATCGTTCTGTTCAGACTGCACAGGACCCTGAGGTAAAACAGGACATAATGCATGTGCCTTAAGTGTTGTTCTGTACAGACTGCACAGGACCCTGAGGTAAAACAGGACATAATGCATGTGCCTTAAGTGTCGTTCTGTACAGACTGCACAGGACCCTGAGGTAAAACAGGACATAATGCATGTGCCTTAAGTGTCGTTCTGTACAGACTGCACAGGACCCTGAGGTAAAACAGGACATAATGCATGTGCCTTAAGTGTCGTTCTGTACAGACTGCACAGGAACCTGAGGTAAAACAGGACATAATGCATGTACCTTAAGTGTCGTTCTGTACAGACTGCACAGGACCCTGAGGTAAAACAGGACATAATGCAATTGTGCCTTAAGTGTCGTTCTGTACAGACTGCACAGGACCCTGAGGTAAAACAGGACATAAAGCATGTGCCTTAAGTGTCGTTCTGTACAGACTGCACAGGACCCTGAGGTAAAACAGGACATAATGCATATGCCTTAAGTGTCGTTCTGTACAGACTGCACAGGACCCTTAGGTAAAACAGGACATAATGCATGTGCCTTAAGTGTCGTTCTGTACAGACTGCACAGGACCCTGAGGTAAAACAGGACATAATGCATGTGCCTTAAGTGTCGTTCTGTACAGACTGCACAGGACCCTGAGGTAAAACAGGACATAATGCATGTGCCTTAAGTGTCGTTCTGTACAGACTGCAATGTGCCTTAAGTGTCGTTCTGTACAGACTGCAATGTGCCTTAAGTGTCGTTCTGTACAGACTGCAATGTGCCTTAAGTGTCGTTCTGTACAGACTGCAATGTGCCTTAAGTGTCGTTCTGTACAGACTGCACAGGCTAATCTTGGGCCAAACTTAACCCACATGCATTAAGGCCCTGTTTTTCATAGCAAGGCTTAAAATATTGACGGTTCTCTTCGGTTGTTTCAGCAAAGCAAGTATTTCCGCATGTCCTACACAGAGGACCGGGCTAAGTTGGTGATTGCTGAGGTCTACTCTGAGGACGAGGGTGAATACACGTGCACAGCAACAAATGCTTCCGGTTCCGCACAGACCTCTTGTAATATTGTAGTTCTAGGTACTGGAAATTTGTTTCATTAAAAGTATTTGATCCTTTTTCTGGGAAAACAGGCATTAATCACTGTTAAGTGTCGTGGCAGTCCGCACAGGCTAATTAGAGACAATGCTTTCCACTTTTATGGGTTTTTTTCGTTTAAAGGGAAGTCTCTTGTAAGCGAAAAAAATAGTTGAGGCTTAAAGTTTCTCCCTTAATTAGCCTGTGCCAGCTGCACAGGATAATCTGCGTTGACAATTTGCACTGAAGTATTTGACCCCGTATTCCCAGAACGAGGCTCAATTTTTTATCTTAATATTTTTCAGGATCACTTTCATAATATTGACATAACCCTTTCCCACTTAGATAATTGACATAACCCTTTCCCACTTAGATACGTATTTTCACGTATTTGTAGTCCCTTAGAAAGTTACATTTTATTGAAGACCTTTCTTACTACCGGTAGATTCAAGTTTGTAAGGCTTCATATCCAACCCTAAGATACTGTTGAGCAGCAAACAGCATAAACCTGAAAAGACTGCGAGTTACTCACAGGCTGTTCTGGTTTTATGCTGTTTGCACATAACCATTTTCTCTTTGTCTCTGAGTGGGAAAAAGTTAAACAACTTCATTTCAATGAAATTATTCCCATGTTAATTAAAAAAAATTAAGCTAGCTTGACTTAAAAGATGAAAATTATGGACAAAATTATGTTATGCATATACTATTACATATATTAATGCATATACTATTACATATACTATAAGTCTATAACATATACTATTACATATACTATTACAAGCAAGGTATATGGTGTAAACACCATTTTTCAGGTAAAGACAATCATGTCAAATTCCATAAATAGGGATTAAAATGGTCAATCTCAAGTGTGTTAAAGTAACAGAAAGGACCTTTTTAACACTAATATGTTGCAGTATGAAATTATCCCAACCCATTCAAAAAAATTTGATTGTCATCGCTATAAATTTTCCATCTCATTATTGTAGATCGACCAGATTCCCCCGTTAACTTGGAGGATGAAAATGACGAGCCTTTCTCCCCCACTGCAACTCCCCCCAAAATCTACAACATCTGTCCAGCTGAGTTCTGCATTAAGCGTGGGGGCACTATCGAGTTCAAGGCCTCGTATACGTCAGTGCCACCAGGAACCGTGATGTGGTATAAGAACAAAGAAGAACTCAAGTCAGGTAGGACTGTTTGTAAGGGCTCTTTCATGTAGATAATGGATATTGTTAGGGCACAGTCATGTAGATAGTGGTCGTAGAAAAAAATGTTATTAAAAAATGGTCTTACTTGTAATCCCACTGGACTTTGAGTTATCATTGTGCTGTTGTGTATAATTGTGTACTTTATACTGGGTAATTATGATGTTTCATTACTTGAGTGTGCCAAAGTTTATTTTGTTAACGTCCCCTATATATATACCGGTAGCTATGTTTGTTCATTTTGTTCCTTGTATCTCCATCTTTATGAAGTCAACTGAAAATGACATGTTCTCTTAAACATCAATAATACTTCCTACAATGATTTGATACAAGCATCAGTGTGTTTTGTTTTTTTTTCATTCAAAATCGGGTCTGTAATCGGCCCTATTCCCAATGGAAAAAGTATATATTTTTCCCAAATGGGAGCAAAAAATTCCCAATGGAAGGTTTCCAAACAAATTTTTTTTTTAGATCTCAATATTTTATTATACTCCCATCCATATAAGTTCAAACTTAGTAAATATAATACTGAAAACACGTATTTTCTAAATTTTGAAGCATTTTAAAGCAAAACAACAACACTAATTTCCCAATTGTAGTCAAAGCACAACAAATTTTCCCAATCCAAAGGGACCCTGCCCCATTCCCAAAATGATGAGAAAAGCACTGAGCATTATTGTTGTCTTTAAACACAATTAACACACCCGCATTACACTAACCTTGTGTTGACCATGACCTTGATATTCTTCTACTTAAAATGTGCACTTAGATAAAAAAAATAATTACACAAGGTCCAGATTCGTTAACCAAGAATGGCATGTTTCATCCAATATCAATGACGTTTCCTACTACAAAGCTGTGATGGATAATGTCTTAGAACACTGTCAACACAACCACATGGGCTGACCCCTTTTGGCCTTGACATCGGCCTTCTTGTGGCATTTTTCAGTTAACCCAAATCAACCATTGGCTTGAGATCAATACAACTAACTATCAAGCTTTCATATTTCAGTTATACACTCACTCTCACCTTACCTTATTTTGACCTTGACCTTATTTTGGACAATTCTGACCAGGCTACCACCAAGGGGAATCAGCATTGACCGAAGGAAGCATTTTGTTAATTTTATGGCCATGGACCTTTAAAATGACATATCAAGTGTATTTTTAACCAGGTTTTCCGAAGGAAAAAACTGGTTATTAGATTGGCGAATGCGGGCGGGCTGGCTGGCGGGCTGGCTGGCTGGCGGGCTGGCGGGCTGGCGGAATAAGCTTGTCCGGGCCATAACTATGTCGTTCATTGTCAGATTTTAAAATCATTTGGCACATTTGTTCACCATCATTGGACTGTGTGTCGCGCAAAATAATTACGTCGATATCTCCAAGGTCAAGGTCACACTTTGAGTTCAAAGGTCAAAAATGGCCATAAATGAGCTTGTCCGAGCCATAACTATGTCGTTCATAGTCAGATTTTAAAATCATTTGGCACATTTGTTCACCATCATTGGACGGTGTGTCGCGCGAAATAATTACGTCGATATCTCCAAGGTCAAGGTCACACTTTGAGTTCAAAGGTCAAAAATGGCCATAAATGAGCTTGTCCTGGCCATAACTATGTCATTCATTGTGAGATTTTAAAATCATTTGGCACATTTGTTCACCATCATGGGACGGTGTGTCCCACGAAAGAATCACGTCAATATCTCCAATGTCAAGGTCGCCACGACTAAAAATAGATTTAAAAAAAAAAAAAAACTTACAAAGGGGGTTAATTTTTTTTGGTCATTTCAAAAGTTCAGTTTGAGTTTTCTCCCTTTATCAGATTTTTTTTTCACAATGAAAACCTGGTTTTGTGACAATTTTGTCCCTTGTTGTTTTTGGTTTGACATTTAGGTTTATATTGATTTAATTTTTTTTTTTTAATTCTTTTAATATATTTTTTAAAATAATGGCTGCTTTAAGTATTGTATATTAACAATTGTGATTATTATATAAATTATTAAGTATTTCTTAACGCTGTCTACACATATAACCAGTATAAAAGGTTTGTATTGTCAAAATTGCGAAACAATATCTCAAATTCATTACCATTTTTGTTATATTTTAGATTCCAGGCGAAAGATTGAAACCAGCGAACATTTCAGCACATTAACTATTGATAACATTCAACCATCAGACAGTGGCAAATTTTACATAAGTGTGGAAAATAGACTCGGCCATGATACAGCCTTTGCTTCACTAACTGTTGAAGGTACTTTTAGGGCTGTTAACCCATTTATGCTTAGCGTCTAGAAAAGAGGCATTGGCAAACAGCGTAGACCCAGATGAGACGTCGCATGATGTGTCGTCTCATCAGGGTCTGCGCTGTTTGCTTAAAGGAATTTCTGTAAAAAATATTCTAAATATAGAAATAAATATACTAGACATCCCTAATTTTGGAAATAAATTGATCCAATTTAGAAGGATGGGAGAGTCCACTAGGCATAAATTGGTTAGATTAAACTTTCTGAGGACTACAAATGAATCAAAATGCGTATCTAATTGGTAAAGGGTTAATGTGCCTTTTGATCCTTATGTTTTATTGTAGCAATGCACATCTAAGGTTCTTTCAGCATATTTGTGTTCTCTTACAAGGTGACTAATAATGATGGTTATTGCAACAGCAGCGGAAGCAGCAATTGTTTAATAAAACTTTTCAAAAGTGTTTGAGGCTTACAAGAAGAATTGTGTTTGGTTCCCAGCCCAATTATTCTCATTAAATTTCATTAGTTTAAACCTATTTATTTTAGCTTGATTGCATTTAAAGCACTTACTACTTATTTGAAACGCCCTCGGGTCAATTTCCTGGGACTAGAACCAGTGCTTGGTGTCAATGGAGGAGATTTAAAGAGCTTTCCCACGGTGGGGATTGAACATGTCACCCTAGGGGGACACAATATCCATTACGCCATGGCGTACCCACTTACTTGATCCAACACTTTCAGCTGAGTACAAGTTGTGAAAAATGTGTTTTTTTCCTTGAGCACTTTCATGAAATAGGTCTTTGAAAATTGTGCATACCTAATTGTAATTAAAACTGAACTCCATTGTCAAGAAATATTTTAAGGAAATATTATTCAAAATGACATTTTCTTTGTAGACTTTTTCAAATAAAATGTCTTCATTCTACTTAAGTTAAGAAGTACATTTGAAAAGTGTTTTGGTTTTAGTAAGGTAATCGGTTTATTTATAGATGTTCCCGAGCCACCTGCAGGTCAACCTGGAGTCAGTGAAGTTACCTTGACCTCAGCCACGGTGTCCTGGTACGGACCCGCCTTTGATGGGGGTTGTCCTGTTTCTAATTATAGACTTGAAATGTGTGACGCTGAAGAGCAGGAGTGGACACTAGTAACATCTAAGTGCATAGTAAGTGTCAGACAAAATGTTTGAGCATTGCTCTGTGACAAAGGGGCTTAATGCGTAATGTGTCTTCTCAGATAAGCCTGTGCAGTCTGCACATGCTTATCACGGACATCTTCTTCCGTCTAGACTGGCTTTTCCTTTAGAGACTGCCAGGAAACAGTGTCATTCCTGATTAGCCTGTGAAGAATGCAAAGGCTAATCTGTAATGACACTTAATGCATATGCAATTAAGCCTTGTTATCCCAGAGCATGGCTCAATAAAAATGTTCTTCTTTAAAAAAAATAGTATGGTACATGTTCTACCATACATTCATTATCTGATGTACATGTTCTACCATACATTCATTATCTGATGTACATGTTCTACCACACATTCATTATCTGATGTACATGTTCTACCATACATTCATTACCTGATGTACATGTTCTACCATACATTCATTATCTTGTGTACATGTTCTACCATACATTCATTCTCTGATGTACATGTTCTACCATACATTCATTATCTGATGTACATGTTCTACCATACATTCATTATCTGATGTACATGTTCTACCTACCACACATTCATTATCTGATGTACATGTTCTACCACACATTCATTATCTGATGTACATGTTCTACCATACATTCATTATCTGATGTACATGTTCTACCATACATTCATTATCTGATGTACATGTTCTACCATACATTCATTATCTGATGTACATGTTCTACCATACATTCATTATCTGATGTACATGTTCTACCATACATTCATTATCTGATGTACATGTTCTACCTACCACACATTCATTATCTGATGTACATGTTCTACCATACATTCATTATCTGATGTACATTCCATCGTAGTTAAAACCTGCTAATTCTGTCCACTTGAAATATCTGGGTAGTACCTTTAAATTTATTCAATTAAAAATATCTGTAACAAATGAAGAAAACTGTTCAATGAAAGCATTTTAGATCACCGGGCTTAAACATGTATTTCCACGTTCAGAGCACCACATACAGAGTTGATCAGCTGAAACCCCACACACCCTACTTCTTTAGAGTGTTTGCCGAGAACAAACATGGGCTCAGCCAGCCATGTCAGACGCCCGAGGTCACGGTTACCTCCGACAGACGACCCTCCGCCTTCCTTAGATTGCCCAGCACAGAGTCTGATGGTACGTGACATCATGGTTGATTTGCTGTCAAGATTGCTGTTTTGTCAAGGTTGTTACATGTTTTCAAGGTTTATTTGCTTTCAATGTCACTGTTTTGTCAAGGTTTTCACATGAATTCCAGTTTGATATGCTGTCAAAGTCATTGTTTTGTCAAGGTTGTCACATGAATTCAAGGTTGATTTACTGTCAAGGTTACTGTTTTTTCAAGTTTGCCACATGAATTCAAAGTTAATATGCTGTCAAAGTTTCTGTTTTGTCAAGGTTATCACATGAATTCAAGGTTGAGTTACTGTCAAGGTTACTGTTTTGTCAAAGTTTTCACATGAATTCAAGGTTGATTTGATGTCAAGATTGCTGTTATGTCAAGGTTGCCACATGAATTCAATGTTGATTTGCTGTTAAGGTTATTGTTTTGTCAAGGTTGTCACATAAATTCAAGGTTGATATGCTGTCAAGGTAACTGTTTTGTCACGGTTGTCACATAAATTCAAGGTTGATATGCTATCAAGGTTACTGTTTTGTCAAGGTTGTCATGTGAATTTAAGGTTTACTTGCTTTCAAAGTCACCGTTTTGTCAAGGTTGCCACATGAATACAAGGGTGATATGTTGTCAAAGTCACTGTTTTGTCAAGGTCGTCACATGAATTAAAGGTTTATTTGCTGTCAAAGTCACTATTTTGTCAAGGTCAACACATGAATTAAAGGATGATTTACTGTATAGGATACTGTTTTATCAAGGTTGTCACATGAATTCAAGGTTGACTTGAGGTCAAGGATTTTACAATAACATATGTTAATTTAAATGTAGGAGTTACTGATTTATAAAATTCATTTCCTCAATTAAAGGAAGTTTTGAGGTCAGGGTCAGTATATGATTTCCAACTCAATGTTTAGCCAAAATATCTATGTGAGTTGATGCCAAATTGAGTTCTCAGTCACTCTTTTTCACAATCATTATGCAATTCAATGGTGATATTCATTCTAAGGTCATTGTTTTGACAGTAAGGTAGAGTTTATTGCTTTATTGCTTGATTTTTGTTCAGCATTTTTTTACAGGGATGTGCATATTGAATGTTTTCCTTTTTAGCATTGTTTAATCGATGTTGTGCAATTTACACCCAGCTTTGCATAACTTGTGCAGTGAATTAGGTTATGGTTTATAGGAAATAATGTTTTTTTGACTAATTTGGGAGACATAAAAACATGCTGTGCTTAAATTTGCAAATAGGCTTTTAGATGACAAAATATACATGTATAGTCAATTGCACAATCATTATAATTTGTATTTAGTTTTCTTCATTTTAAAACCCTATAAAGTTGTATTTTGGAATATGCATATGCATGACAATATTTTGAATATGCAGATGTCTGACAAATTAAAATGTATGGAATGAGTTTTTTCATTGTTTTCACAACTTCCACATTTCTTGTGTGATTTCATCTGTGTTTTCTGCCACTAATTTTCACCTTATTTAAAAAGAGTAAAATGAATACAAACATCATTTAGACACTTTTCTTGTAAATCAAGATTATTCAAACTTTTAAACACGACAGCTTGAAACAATTGTACTCTTCCATAGTTCGGCAGCAGAAGATTTTACCAGTACACCAAAATTTTGGTAACAAAAGGTCCCATAATTTAAGCATTTTGTATTATCCAAATACCTTCAATAACTGACTTTGTTGAAATATATTAGAGTTTATGTTTTTCAATTTTCTAATTGTCATGGTATTTATTGCAAGGACAAATTGGCAAAGTAAATAGTATTTTTATATGTAAGGTGAACAACTAATACATTGGTGAATATAAATGTGAAACATATACTGCAATAAGGGTGTTTATGCATATTCAGTTGTTTTTTTATAAGAAATGAAAATTGTTCCTCTAATTATATGCATAATTAGGTAGCGCAAATGTAATGATTCAACACTGGCTATTGTATCTAACACAATAGATATCACAATTATGCAATTCATATTGTGTTGTAGACGACTAATTCAAAACTGGTCCCAGGAATTGCTAAATATTTTTCTTAAAAAGAAAACACTAAAAGTTGTTGATATTAGATTATAAATATTTCATAAATAGACTGCGTGTCACATTAATTATTTAGATAAAAATATTATATATTTATGTAAAATATACTTAATATGTTAAAATGTAACTATTTGTATTACACAAATTGTCTCTCCATCGCTGAATTTTACATGGATCAGTTTTGCATTGTGCCTAGTTAAATAGTGAGTATTATTTATCTTTTAGGCTTTATAGTTTGCCGTCATTTCACATTCATTCAGTGAAGGTCATGTGACTTTTAAAGTTCCTTATTAAAAAGTTCTGTGTTGGCTTAACCCTATCCTACTTTGAAGCAAAGTGAAAATGGCTATCTGCAAACAGCATAAAACCAGAACAGCCTGAGAGTAACTGGCAGTCTGTTCAGGTTTTATGCTGTTTGCTGCTCATCAGTATCTAAGATTTGGAGATGAAGCCTTTAAAACTTGAATCTAATAAGTAAGGTCTTAAATTTAAAAAAACTTTCCAAGGGACTACAAATGCGTGAAAATACGTATCTAAGTTGTAAAGGGTTAACTTTGATGTATAAAACCAATTGCAAGCTAGTGAAACCATTTATTTTAAGGAAATAAATGTCCACTTAAAATTCATCAGTGTTTCCATGTTAATGTTCCTTAATAAATTGGTTATCTGATTTGATAACACCAGCAAATAAGACTGGTTCTACGCCACATTATTAACTCTCATTTCATTTATCAGAAATCCTTGTTTTCAAAAATTATAAAAGTGATCATTTCAAATCTAAGCATTCAAATGTGTCACAAAATTGTTACTCAAAATCGAACGTGAAACATTGTTGATTGGTGACCTACACACCTCGCGAGCACACTGGTGCGCCTGTCACATGACCGTCACATGACCCCTGCCTGTCACATGTCACGTGTTTACAGATGTGTTCATGCACGAGACTAATGAGCCATTCACGCCCCTGTCAGAATATGGTCTAGTCTCGCCTCTCTCACCAGGTATGTAGAATGGTTACTCATTGCAAACGACGTTCTCGATAATCACATGCAATGATCGCTTAAAGGAACTTTTGGCTTTTTGAAGACCTTTTTGTCTTGACTGTAAATTAACATTTTTTGGCTGAACTATAATTAATAGTTATTAATTTTTATACATGATTTAAATAATGTTTATTGTGCGTGGTTTATAGTGACTTCTGTAATGACTGTTTGTTTATTAATATTCAAAGTTACTTCTTTTTTCATTTTAAAATTAGTATCTGATTTTCCATTAGCGATACTTATAATGTTTGTGGAGCTTATTTCATTGTGCATAGAAATTGACACTCCAAAGGGCCTACATTTCACCTGTGTCTGTTTTAACTGGATGTGATGTGAATTGTTTTGATTTGTAAGGCTTTATATAGTTTCTTGCATTTATTTTTAGTTGCTTTGCCAAGTAGAATTGATCATGGTGATACTGGTAATAAAACACTTTTTGTTCTGCATTTTCTTTGGGTTTGTATGCAGGAAAGGGTTTTGTTTGTTGAAGGGTTTGTGACTGGGTTTGGTTTTTTGAAATTTAGAAAAGAAATTAAAAATAGTTATGTTAAAAAACATGGGTTTGGTTTAAAAAAAAAACAATTTATAAATGCATATAGTTTTGCATTGGTTGTTTTTAAAAAAAATAATAGATTGACAAAAGAGTTTTGTTCTTGCATGAATATTTTGCTGTAAAAGGATTGTTATTTTAATATGATTATGCATGCTGTCATGGAACTAAAACGTTTAAAAATTGTAACAAACAAGTTCGTTTTGTTAATACAGTTTCACTTTGCTAAGAAATTCAAACTCTGCATGATAAATCAAGTTTTTTTAAATAGAATACCATATGTTAATTTATAAAGGGAGCTTTTTACAAGTTGAGTATTGTAACTTTACACTAAAGTTTCATTACTAGTTAATAATATTGAACATTTATTTTCATTCCATAATTTAGTAATCAAGTACTCTCTCGTCCATTATTTTCATTACAACTAACATGTCTTTACCTATCTAACAAACATTTTTCTATAGAGTTATGTAGTTTCAATTTTATCTTGTGTTGCATATAATATTTCTTTGAATTTCTCTTACTTAGTGGTCTGAATTGTCTTTGTTGTCATTAGTTTGAATTTACTGAAAGGTTTTTGTGTTCAGGAGATTTGTCACAGATTATATCTATTTGACCAGATTAGCCATTTTAATGTTAGAGGAAAAAGCTGAAATAAAAAAAATGTTTAAAAGACTGTAATTTGTTATTGATTTTTCAATATAAAAAATAATGTGTAGGCATGCATTTTGAAATAATTTGGAGGTTCCATTATTTCTTATTTTTTTTTTTTATTAAATATAGTCAATTAATGTGAACTGATATGTAAACAAATTGCAAGCCTTTGCAGATGTCTAGGATTCTCTCCTTACATTCTCAATTAAATTTTTTTGTTTGATGAATGGGTATTTCTTCTCATCTACAGATGAAGTGCCGTTTGAACATCGCGAGGTGACACTCAAACCTGGTCGTGTGTTCGAAAACTTCTACTCAACCATAGAGGAAGTTGGAAAGTAAGTGGAAAATATTGACATATAGAATCTCAAGTCATTATTTTTGGTAAAACAAATTAGATGCAAAAACATCAACAAAACAATATAATGTCAAGATGTAAATTACATTTTAGGAAAAAAAGCAAGAAAAACGTCTTACAAATATTAAGTGCAAGTGATCATGACTGTATGATTAACACATCAAACGTAAATCAACATACTCATTTCCACTAAAAAATGAAGTGTCATAGCACTGATTTTGTTATAATGGAGGTATGATAAACACAAAAAAATGGTTACTGTCCAATTTGAACATGCTCAATAATTTTATTCGATGCCCCACCTGACACTTGAATATAGGGCAGTAAGCTGTTATTTTCTATATATAAAACCCAGTATAAAGTGGGAATACTTGATATCAATGATCTAAAAAAAATAGTTCTGTAAATATTTGATCACCTTTCAGGGGCAAATTTGGCACCGTGTTCAAGTGTGAGGAGAAGGCAACGGGCAAGATCTGGGCGGCGAAGGTTATCAAGTGTAGCGACGAGGCACAGAGAAAGAAGTTCAAGCTTGAGATCGAGATTATGAACCAACTGCAGCATCCCAAGATCCTCCTGCTCTGGGATGCGTTTGAAGGCCCGCGCAAAAGCATCCTCGTCATGGAGTAGTAAGTGAAACTGTTGGGCTTTTTGTTGTTTGCTGTCAAACATCATAATTATGAGGATTATCTATAGAATCTATGAGGTATAAGGAGACAAACCTTGGTTAATTTACTAACCAATGACCAAACCAGAACCAAATTGGTACACACACCACCACACATTAACATATTTATAACTAGGGCCATTTTTGTTTTTTGTCCGATATTGGAATTATGAGACACATCTATTGACCTCCTTTGGAGAGAAGTGTATATATACGATTGTTTGTGTTTTATTTAAGGCAAATGACTGATGCCTGATTAAAAACCAAATTGTGAAACCCAACACAAAAAATTATCATGTTTAAAACTATGGCCGCCGCCTTTGAGGCAATGGATGCCCATTTTTGGGTTAAAGCCAGTGGAGAGGCATCGAAAACTGCTATGAAACTCATCTGTTTTTGTATAAAAATGTAAGTTGGGCCCTTAACATTTTATTAAATTGACTTTAAATTCAACCAAAAAGTGAGTGTCATTAAATTAAAAAATGGTGATTTTTATTATAGACCATGATATTATGAAACAATATGTTTGTTTGGTAGCACTTTATTATATCATTTAGGTACATGATTAAAGCCCAGTTTTGGTAGATGATAGGAATCATGTTTAACTACAGTATCGGAGGGGGAGAACTGTTTGAGCGCCTGACGGACGACGACTTTGACCTGTTGGAGCGTGACTGTATCCAGTTCATGCGGCAGATCTGTGACGCGGTCCACTACATGCACACGCGCAACATTCTGCACCTAGACCTGAAGCCTGAGAACATCCTCTGCATCAAAAATGAGAGCAACAAGATCAAGATTATAGACTTTGGTCTCGCAAGGTGAGAACAATTAGATCAAGATTATAGACTTTGGTCTCGCAAAGTGAGAGCAATTAGATCAAGATTATAGACTTTGGTCTTGCATGGTGAGAGCAATTAGATCAAGATTATAGACTTTGGTCTTGCAAGGTGAGAACAATTAGGTCAAGATTATAGACTTTGGTCTCGCGAGGTGAGAGCAATAAGATCAAGATAATAGACTTTGGCCTCGCAAGGTGAGAGCAATAAGATCAAGATTATAGTCTTTTGTCTTGCAAGGTGAGAGCAATTAGGTCAAGATTATAGACTGGTCTCGCAAGGTGAGAACAATTAGATCAAGATTATAGACTTTGGTCTCGCAAGGTGAGAGCAATAAGATAAAAATTATAGACTTTGGTCTTGCAAGGTGAGAGCAATAAGATCAAGATTATAGTCTTTGGTCTTGCAAGGTGAGAGCAATTAGGTCAAGATTATAGACTGGTCTCGCAAGGTGAGAACAATTAGATCAAGATTATAGACTTTGGTCTCGCAAGGTGAGAGCAATAAGATCAAAATTATAGACTTTGGTCTTGCAAGGTGAGAGCAATTAGATCAAGATTATAGACTTTGGTTTTGAGTCGTGGCATGATAAATGAATCCCATATTGCTTTTACAATAAATGTAATAAAAAAGTTTTCAGTTTTTTTTTCTTGGAAAATTTAGCATGTCACACCTCAATTTGAGTGTAATTTTCATGATAATATCAATCATTTTAAATGACTAAATGTGCTGTTTGTGTACATTATATGAAGTTATATTTGCCTGTTGTGTGTTCGGGATTTTTTATGATCACCAAATATTAGAATTCAACAACAAAATCTCAATCCTTATCCTACAAACCTATTTGTTGCTTTTGCCAAAAATATATTTTTGATGGCGGCACATGTCCAAGGCCAAATTATAGACAGTATAAAGTAACGGTTTTGTTAATTTTAAATGACATTCACTCGTTAAACAAACACTGAAATATATTTTCATGAACATTTATGCTTATTTGATACATCCTCTTGCAGGTATTATAGGAAAGGGGAGAGCGTCCGTGTTCTGTTCGGAACTCCAGAGTTTGTTGCCCCCGAGGTTATCAACTATGATGAGATTGGTTTTACCACGGACATGTGGAGCGTGGGAGTAGTATGCTATCTTCTGTAGGTATTTTTTCAAATATAACATGATTAGTTACTAAATTTGTATTGGGATTCTTATGACAGATTAAAGGGACCTGTTCACACCTTGGTTAGATGATGATTTTCAAAAGAATTGTTAAAAGTTAACAAAATAATGTATACATAATGTTTAAACAAGCAAAATAATACTCCTGACTTAGAAAAAAGTTTTAATTTTTGGTTCATTAATGAAATGCTATATATATTTGCAATTTGAAAAATACCTGTAGATTAAGCATAGAGTTTCTAATTCCCTTTTGCTTCCAGGGGTCTTAGGGCAGGCTCTTTTTATGCCCCCGGTAGGGTGGCATATAGCAGTTGAACTGTCAGTCAGTCCGTCTGTCAGTCTGTGCGTACGTCCGAAAACTTTAAAATTGGCCATAACTTTTTTAATATTGAAGATAGCAAATTTATATTTGGCATGCATATGTATCTCATGAAGCTGCACATTTTGAGTGGTGAAAGGTCAAGGTCATCCTTCAAGGTCAAAAGGCATAAAATCCAATCCAAGGGAAGTAATAAGCTTTAAAAGGGAGATAATTTCTTAACCTGCCAAATGATATATTGAAATTTTATTTCAAAGCGGCCCAATAGGGGGCATTATTTTGAGGCAGGTCGATACATCTGTAGTCGAGAAGACGCTGGACGACCTGTAAATAAATCTCAAATACACACACCACACACACGGGCATTATTGTGTTTCTGACAAAACACATCTCTTGTTTATAACTTTTTATTATATTTTCTTACTTTTTATAATAAGTTAAGGGTTTTCTACATTATAGACTTGTTTGTAAAGATATTTAATGAAAACTTTTTATACATAAGAAAATCTGTGAACAAGTGTTTTCAAAAAAATATTTCACAATATTTATTTATTGTTAAATTTATCCAAAAATTATCATATCATTTGTACAAAGTAGTAACAAATCTCTTCTTTAAAAGCATAGATTTTAAAATAAAAATATTGTTCACCCTTTTTTTTTGGTGGAGGGGGGGGGTGGGGCGTTTCGGACTTTAAAACTGTGACTAACGGTACCATGAAATCACCTATATTATTTCAGCTAGCCATTGATGTCTATGTTCACTATGATATTTCCAGACTGGCAGGGGACACCCCATTCAGGGGGGACTCTGATGTGGAGACTCTCACAAACGTGACAAAGGGCGAGTTTGAAATGGATGAAGAGGACTTTAACAGTGTATCCCAGGACGCAAAAAACTTTATCAACAGTCTCCTCATGAAAAACAAAGAGTAGGTAGTTTTAAACCTATTTATTTCACGTCTATTGCATCTAAAGCCTGAAGCTTATTGAAACACTCTTCCTGGGTAGAACCAGTACATGGTGTCTTTTGTGGAGATAAAAGGATGCTCCCACAGTGGGGATCGAACCCATAATCTCCTTGGCGCTAGGCAGACACCATATCCACTAAGCTAAGGAGACACACATGAAAAAAGTATGTAGATTACGTACCTGTATACACCTTGGTGAATTTCATTAAACTAGTTGTTTTATGGTGACATAAATCAGACCATAGATAATTGGTTTGTGTCAAAAACCCTACAGAGATGGATTTGTGATATTTGGAAATAATAGATGTATTTGCATAGTGACCATAATATTTCAAATGAATATATAATAAAATAAGACATATTTCTAAAGATGTTTTTTTTTTTTTTATAATCTGTCAATACAAATTATTGGTAACAGCAAAGAGTTTTACATAGACCATTTTGTTTTCTTTCAATAAAAAATCTGCAAATACTTTTAGAATTGATAACAAACAACATGGTTTTTCTATTGCAACAATTAAGTTGAACAAAAATACATTTCCCGAATCTCCATGACAACCATTTTGCTCTCGTTTCCAGCAAGAGACTGAGCAGCCAGAAGGCCCTTGAGCACCCGTGGCTTGCAGAGGACACACAACTGAAAAACCATCGCATAAACACCAAGAATCTCAAGCGGTTCATGGCGCGCAGAAAGTGGCAGGTGGGTGTTGGTGTGTGAGCACAACTTATCTCAATAAAGTGTATTTAACCTTTGCATGCTGGGAAATTTCTCGTCTGCTAAAATGTAGTCTCCTGAATTTCTAAAATGAGCATTTTCTACAGTTTTTTTTTCAAAGAATACTATCAGAATAGCAAACAGTTTGGATCCTGATGAGACGCCACGTTGTGTGGCTTCTCCTCTGGATCCAAACTGTTTGCAAAGGCCTTCAAAATTCGGTTCCAGCACTGAAAGAGTAAATTAGCTTTTAACAAATCAGTATTGGTTACATATTGTTTTCTGGGCAAAATGCACAATAACACATAAAAATACACACACAAAACAGACAGTGAGCTTTTAATTAAATACTTTTCCCAGAAGTGAATTCCTCCTCTATTGAAATGAATTTTCTGATGCAACAAATGTTCTCATGCAAGTAAGATTCTTATACAAGGAATGTTTTAAAGTTTGGAATTTTTACAATGTAAATAATGTGCTAATGCAAGTAACTTTTCTAATGATACAAGTATTTTTTCAATGATGCAAGTAAAAGTATGAATAATGTTCTAAATACATTTTCAATGTATTGCATTACTTTATTCTATTGAATGGTTGTTGTACAATAACGTGTTAAAATATGAATAAGATGTTGTTCGTCTAATAATTTCTGAAACATAAGTTATTTAATATCTTATAGGATGTTGTTTTTTTTAATCATCTTTTTGATACATAAAATGTATTGTTTTGATGATAAAAAAATGATTTCATTTATCTATACCCTTTTTCTAAAAAATGGATTTGGTTATGGTAAATGTGTATACATGCTCAATACATTAAAGCAAGTGTGAATGTATGATCTTTACCATGTAAAAAAAGTGCCAATTTTAATAGAGTGCAAATAGAAAAAAATACTAACAAAAACACTTTAATATGGAATAAATCAATAAATACAAGTGTCCAAATTTTATCAATAAGTGCTTTGTAACCTTTCTGAGCTGTCAATTCATTATATAAACTTTTTTTTTCGTTTCATAATGAACAGTTAAAAAACAATTTATCATTTAATTTTTTTTTAAATAAATATGCGTTAAAGATCAATATTTTTATTTCCTATTAACAAAAATACACATGTTTTTACTGCTTTAATGTTTACAAAACTGTAATAGTACACTAAAATGTTTGTTGTAAGGGTGTTCATAAACGCTCACATGTTTCCTGGTTTTATTGCTACATTTTGCATTGTATTGTATGGTTAGGTGAAGAAAACACTGGGCATAAACCCTTTCCCTCTCAGAAGCAAAGTAAAAATGGCTTTGTGCAAACAGCATAAAACCAGAACAGCCTGCGAGTAAATGGCAGTCTGTTCAGGTTTTATGCTGTTTGCTTCTCATCAGTGTCTAAGGTTGGAAGAAGCCTTAAAAACTTGAGTCTAGTAAGAAAGGTCTTAAACTAAATATAACGTTCTAAGGGACTCCAAATGCATGAAAAAAACATTTAAAGCGGTAAGGGTTAATAAGTGATATGTTGCCATCTAATTTATTAAGATTTCATATAATTTATAACCGACATTTTTCTGCAAGATAGTCTACTATTGTAATGCCACTTCTCATGTTAATCATTGTCAACAATTTCAAGTACTTAAATTTTGAGCGATGTAACAAAAACATTTCTGCCGCATATGATAAAAAAAATTTAGATTACCATTTCCAATTAGTGTGTGATGTCCCCTATAAATTGCAATAACTCCCTAATTATAAAATATTAAACTAAGACTGTTCATTCTCCACAGTAACAGGTGCACATTTAAAATGTTCATCAAAGCATTGGGTGTAGGACATCATGTTTATCTATATACAAATATTATATCATATTCATCATTATTTGTTCAATTTCCAATGCTGAAATATATGAGCTGCGTTCTGAGAAAACTGGGCTTAATGCATGTGCAAAAAGTGTCATCCCAGCAGTGCTCCAGCTAGGCCTTAATTGAAGGCGCCCCACCTGCCCCTCCGAACCTCCGCCCTGCCCTTCCTAGGGCGCCCCCCCCCCCCCCTGCCCTTAAAAAAATAAATAAATATTTTTTTTACATTATGATTTATATAATATTAATAAATCTCTTATTACATTATAATTATTTTTTTCTCTCATTGTAGACATTATATTTGAATGGTTTAATAATAATGGGAATAATAGATTCTAACAATAATTAATAATATATAAATTATCATGCAAAAGGAAGCATTCCAAAAACGCCAGCGCGCTCAAAAGTGCCCTTTTGACAAAAAATCCCCCCTGCCCTTTTCAAATCCTAGCTGGAGCACTGATCCCAGTCTGCACAGGCTAATCAGGGACGACACTTTCCGCCTAAATTAGATTTTTGCTAAGAAGAGACTTCATTTAAACAAAACATGTCAAAAAGGGGAAAGGGTCGTCCCTGATTAGCCTGTGCGGACTGCACAGGCTAATCTGGGACAACACTTTAAGCACAGGCATTAAGCCCAGTTTTCTCAGAACGCGGCTCATATAGTTGAGCACTCAGTACAACTTATTTATGGTTTTGTCAGCTGAAGTTTTTCCATTAAAGCTTAAAGCATAAACCCATTCCCACTTGGATGCAAAGTGAAAATGACTATGTGTAAACAGCATCAAACCAGAACAGCCTGCAAGTAACTTGCAGTCTGGTTAGGTTTTATGCTGTATGCTGCTCATTAGTATCTAAGGGTTGGAAATGAAGCCTTTGAACTTGAATCTAGTCAGAAAGGTCTTTAGTTAAATAAAACCTTTTTAGGGACTTTAAATTGGTCAAAGTACGTAGCTGAGTGGTAAAGGGTTAATATTTTCACAATGCTTTAATTGCATGTGAAACTGGAGTCATTATTCATGGGATCATTGTATATGTAATAGAAACTATAAGAATTCTTAAGTTAGGAACACTAATTTCAAATTACATTTTTGGCAGCTATTACCTGTCGTGTTACTGAAAAATAAATCTGCAAACATATTTAAACATACTACGTTGAACAAATGCAAGATTTGATGCTTTTTTTTCTTATCTTCTGTTTCTGATTTACATATTAAATTGGCAATGGTTCCATGAATGTCAATATATTGGAACATTTTCTTATCATTTTATAAATATGTTTTGTATTATTTATTTGGTGATGGACACATTTTTTATATTCATTTACAGAAAACCGGAAATGCTATTCGAGCTTTGGGGCGGATTACATTAAGTCAAAAGATGTTAAAGAACAACAACTCTACCAAAGATAGTAGCTCTTCAACCGCTTCTGGTGAAGGTTCACAATCTAGTTCAAGTAGTAGTCTAGGGTCAGGTGGTACATTAACAGTTACTGAAAATAGCACTTCCTCTTTAAAGGAAAGCACCAGAAACAAGGAAGTGACGGCCAATAAAAAGGGTGAACATTCAAATGTGACCAATCAGAATAAAGGTGGTGGCTCAGCAAAACAGACACATACAGGTGATGGACTTGATGTAAACAATTACACGAAATATGATCAAGACCTTGAAAAAAGAATGTCTGATCATCTTGCAAGTGTGGATTTAAATTCAAATGAAAGAAACTCTGCCCTTCCAAAATCACCCAATCAGAAATCTGGAAATTGCGACGTTTCCATGCAGAAAACTGATTTGTGTGACAACTGCATTAAAAATACATCTTTATATCACAATTCTCATTCACAATCAATGAAACCATCTTGTACCATATTTAACAAGAAAATGGTGGACACTCAAGCGTTTCCAGGAGACGTCGTTAGATTTGACATTGGATTTGAAGCAGACGCACAAACAACAGTGACTTGGTATTTTGAAGACGAGATAATAGTGGAAGATAACCGCCACAGTATTCTAAAAAGCAAGGAAACTTGCTCATTGATAATTAAAGACGTCTGCGAGGATGACGATGGTGAATACTCATGTAAAATCGTGAATTCCAAAGGAGAAGATGAGTGTTCTTCAGAACTCATCGTGTACGGTGCATTATGAAACAATCTGGAATATGGAGTGCACTGACGATTGGAGTTTGAATATCAGTATTTTGAATTCACAGAAACGAATAATGTTTTATTCGAAATCTGTTTGAGTTCATCCCAATCATGTAAGATCCAATGAGAGTCTCTCTCTGTGTCTGATATATTCATTTATGCAGATGAGTGGACTTTGTCATGAATATGCAACATCTTACATATGCATGAGGTAATGAGGTACTATACTGTGCCAGTTAAAACAATCAGGTTGTATGTAACCCCTCCTCTGGTCCAATCAGAGTTGAGGCTTTTACCTGATAAGAGATTTGAAATTAACCAATCAAAATCAGTCTGTGATTTACTCCAGACTGCATGCAGACGATTGATAAAGAGACAGATACACAGATTATGACAAAATATAATCGTAGCTCCAAGCCTCATAGCCCTAGTTTGTAGTAAGTAGTGCATGATAAATTTGTTGAAGCCTTATTTATGCAATTTTTTAAAACTAGAGACAGATCCAATTAACAAAAACAGACAATAGAAAACTGTTATTTAAAGTGTTATTCTTAAGAGTTTTAATAAATGCATTGTTATTGTTGTTACATTTAAATAATTATAATATCAAAAGTGAAAGGGTAACACGATCATACTATGTATCTATATTTTTAATTTTTCAAATGTTTACGGCTTCTAAGATATTATCGTGTGTAAGTTTTTCTACAGTGTATGATAAACTATGTGATTCTATTTCTCTCTAAAATGCTTGTATTTACTGACAACGCTTGGCCATCATCAACATAGACATACACCTCTTGCTAACACAGACATTGCATTTAAGGAGATGACATGTTTTCTTGATGTTGGCCATTTTTCGACTTTTTCGACCCTCAACTATACAATCCCTGATGAGCATTTTATAGAAAAATGAGTTCAGCTGAATTTCTTTGTGCAATTTTTGTGTTATATTGTGTAGTTTATTAAAGTTTACAACTCTGTAGATATTCTGGTTACATATATGTAGTTTATATATTGTATATCCAAGTGTTATTCTGTAAATATTCTGATATTTATTAATTTTTAGTAATCATAGCTGTCTTTCACTAAAATAAGATGAGCATTTTTTATTATTTTTATTCTATACTTAATAAGAAAATGTTGATGTTTATGTATTATTGGTTGTATTTCTACAACAACTAAACCTGTTCTCGGCTGCATACACTGTAAATAAACTTTGGTGTTCAATAAAATCTATAAAATAATTTGTATTTACATTGATCCTGCTCATACATGAATTCAGAGGTGCCAGTATTAATATTGTTAACCTCTCACAATATCATATATTTTATCTTCCTTTCTATTTGTATTAGAATGTTATTTGAAAATAGACACCCAAAATAGACCCAATAGAGATAACCTTTTTCTAACAAAGTATTCAGCTAATGTGCCTTGTTCTGAGAAAACTGGGCTTAATGCATGTGTATAAAGTGTCATCCCAGATTAGCCTGTGCAGTCCGCACAGGCTAAATAGGGACGACACTTTTCTCATAAACTTGATTTTCGGTAAGGAGAGACTTCCTTGGAACTAAAAATACCAAAAAAGCGGAAAGTGTTGTCCCTGATTAGCATGTGCGGACTGCACAGGCTAATCTGGGACAACACTTTACGTACATGCATTATGCCCAGTTGTCTCAGAACGCGGCTAATTTGAAAATAGACACCCATAATAGACCCACTCAAGAATAAGTTCAAATTATTTTTGAGAAACCCCTCATCTGTAGGTACAAACAAGGCTGCCCCATGTACAATTATTTCAAAATCACATGCCACATCAACCATTATTATTTAAATGAAATTACCAATAGTTTAAACCCATTTATTTTAGCTCGATTGCATAGAAAGCCTAAGCCTATATGAAAAGCTCTTGAGTGTTTCCTGGGATTAGATTCAGTTCTTGGTGTCTACATGTATATTTGGGAAATCTAAAGAACGCTCCAACAGTGTGGATCGAACCAGTGACCTCCAGATTGCTAGGCAGACAACATATCGATTACACCATTGCGACCTGACAAACTACCATTTACGGATTATATGGGACAAGGATGTTTGTATCTGTTATGTACAGATTGGATGAGTTTTTCCAAAGTTAATGATATCTTGATAACAACTTCACTTCAAACTTCAAGTGACCAGTAGCATCTGTCCATTGGTCAAGTATAGAATAAATGGACATGAAAAGTACACATACATGTATATACTCCAGTTTTGTGAAAAAGCAAGTTATATCCATTGTATTTAAAAACAGTGACGAAAAAGACGGTATTGCAGTATATTTAAGAATGTTAGACAGCCTGTCTTGATTTAATATATCATTTTCATAATGCGCTTGAAATAGAACACGTCTTCTTTACCATGTAAGAATATGTTCGACATTGCATCATAAACTTTGCAGTGAAAACCCAGATCAGAATGCAAACTATGACCATTGGGTCCGAAAACACAACAAAACGCCATAGATTCCCATGTCCTTGAGTTATTAACAGTTCAACAACAACAACTACATATTAAGGCATTTTGGGGTTCCCCATAAATATACGTTTATCCATTTGCTAAAAAGCTGTATTGAGCAATAAATCAAAATGTTGAAACAAGCAGTGACATCTTATCTAAATGATGTGTTTTTATCTAAGTTGGAAAATGAGCACACTTATAAAGGCAACATAAGGATCAATGTTTGACTGTTTGTATGCATACAGAGGCGACATGTTGATCGAAAATGAGTACACTTATACAGGCAACATAAGGATCAATGTTTGACTGTTTGTATGCATACATAGGCAGCATATGGATCAAAGTTGGAAAATGAGTACACTTATACAGGCAACATAAGGAGCAATGTTTGACTGTTTCAATGCATACATAGGCAACATATGGATCAAAGTTGGAAAATGAGTACACTTATACAGGCAACATAAGGATCAATGTTTGACTGTTTGTATGCATACAGAGGCGACATGTTGATCGAAAATGAGTACACTAAAACAGGCAACATAAGGATCAATGTTTGACTGTTTGCATGCATACATAGGCAACATATGGATCAAAGTTGGAAAATGAGTACACTTATACAGGCAACATAAGGAGCAATGTTTGACTGTTTCAATGCATACATAGGCAACATATGGATCAAAGTTGGAAAATGAGTACAGGCAACATAAGGATCAATGTTTGACTGTTTCCATGCATACATAGGCATCATGTTGATCAAAGTTGGACAATGAGTACACTATCACAGGCAACATAAGGATCAATGTTTGACTGTTTGTATGCATACAGAGGCGACATGTTGATCGAAAATGAGTACACTCAAACAGGCAACAAAGGATCAATGTTTGACTGTTTCCATGCATACATAGGCAACAGACAGATCAATGTTTGATTGTTTGCAAAATGAGTACACTAATACAGGCAACATAAGGATCAATCTGTTTATATTGGCAAAACACGTGCATTTCTTGAATAATGTGTACACATAACAGCAATACAAGGATCACTGAGTAGGCCAGTTAGAGCACTTTATAAAGGCCACATATGATAGCACATGTAAAAGATTCAAACACATATATAGGGCACATGTGTATCATTTAACTTGTACACATATGTAAATACAATACAATCTTTACAGTAGAACACTTGTAACAATATACACACACCATATACAAAATGTATATTACAGTAGAACAATTGTATAAATATATAGACAACACATGTATCGCAGTAGAACAATTGTACAAATATACAGACAACACATGAACCTTAGTAGAACATTTAAAGGCAGCAAATGTAGACAGTAGAACAAATTTTGACTTATACAGACATCATGTGTCACACAGAATAACAATTGTTCACATACATTGCCAGCATATGTAACACAGTAGAACAATTGTACACATATATTGCCAGCATATGTAACACAGTAGAATAATTGTACACACATATGGCCAGCATATGTAACACAAAAGATCAATTGTACACACATATTTACAGGCCATGTATCACAGTAATCAATCGTGCACATATATTGCCAGCACATATACCACAGAAGAAAAATTGTACACATATATAGACTGCATATGTATCACAGTATAAAAATAAACATGTATGCATATATAAGCAGATCATGCACCAAATAAGCTTATTTTTAAACATGGGTAACTCAAACTGGTTTGAACATGGTTTGCGAGTACTGTATGTATCGCAGAATTACATTTGACATCCACTTGTATCATAAACGTTTGAACGAGTTCATTTGTCGAAAAAAGAATTCAACATTAACCGATTTTATTGAAAGCACACATACGGAAATGATTAACACTTTTTCACTAACCAATATGTGTGTGTGTGTGTTTGCGTGCACGTGCGTGTGCGTGTGCGTGTGAGTGTGTGTGTGTGTGTGTGTGTGTGTGTGTGTGTGTGTGTGTGTGTGTGTGTGTGTGTGTGTGTGTGTGTGTGTGTGTGTGTGTGTGTTCGTGTGTGTGTGTGTGTTCGTGTGCGTGCTTGTGCGTGCGTGCTTGTGCATCTGCATGTGCGTGTGCGTGTGCGTGTGTGTGTGTGTGTGTGCGTGTGTGTGTGCGTGTGTGTGTGTGTGAGTTTGTGTGTGTGTGTGTGTGTGTGTGTGTGTGTGTGTGTGTGTGTGTGTGTGTGTGTGTGTGTGTGTGTGTGTGTGTGTGTGTGTGTGTGTGTGTGTGTGTGTGTGTGTGTGTGTGTGTGTGTGTGTGTGTGTGTGTGTGTGTGTGTGTGTGTGTGTGTGTGTGTGTGTGTGTGTGTGTGTGTGTGTGTGTGTGTGTGTGTGTGTGTGTGTGTGTGTGTGTGTGTTTGTAAATGGTGGAAACCCACTTCCGGTCTTTCGTTACACACCAAACAACCCACTACATATTGGCAACCCACTACACGAAACCTGGTAGTGACTTTGACATTTTGTTTTTTTCGGCTAAATTTGACATTATCTTAATAAAAAATGAATTTTTAACATGGAATTGACTTGACGGTTTTTATTCGCAATTGTGTGTTGCCGTACACGCATAGCAATGTTGCCATTTTCATGTCTCACACATTTTGCCCCAATAATTGCGCGCATGCGCGCATATTCCAAAATGTCCTCCAATACTGAGTCCAACGTGATGGGGAATTAAATATAAGGTATTTGTATGCTGAATACGTTATTTTTAAATATGATATTAGGCGGTTAGATAATAAATGTTATTCTTGTTTAAAATAAACCGCACGTTGGCTGTTAAACTGCTTCTTTTCGGATATAAACAGACACGATTGAACTAACGAAGGTCATTCGTCCTAGTCCAAATTTTTGACGCTCTTAAATATTAAGCTACTTTTTATATGGGTAATATTTGGAGAAAATTTCCAAAGAAATTAGCCCATATAAAAAGTATCTCTAAATTATTTGCGCGTCTTATAAATGAGACTACATTCGTCCGAGCTTGTATTGAACTGGTATTAAACATTTTCAGAAATCAAAATAACCTTTGATTTAATTTCCATTAGTATTTGCCAAATACGATTTCATTGATTGTAGTTTTGTGAATCGTAATCAGTAACTTGTCGGCTCGTTACGTACATTGTCATTGTACCTAGTCTTAGCTCGTAGGCCTACCCTACAGCATTGTACATGTAGGTGCTGAACAAATTTGTTGCAAACCTAAAAGGCTAAATGTTTTGTGCAATAGGTAACATTAAAATTTTCCGTCAAGTTCTTCTTCTTCCATGTGATATCATCATGAGACCTCAAAGAATTTCAAGAAAGGGTGTAAGTGGGCGTACAACAGGATGAAAAAAAAAATGTGCATCAATGAAGGGAAGCATTTAATTGTGTGCCAATTCTTCATATATATGAGTTGATTGTTATAAAGACGAATTGGTTGTTATTGCTTACAATCGGTAATTTTTGGGCATGCGCAGTCACTGGTTGGCAAAAGCACTGGTTACTGATATGGAAAATATATGCAGTTAGTCATGTTTTCATCAGAAAATAAGTAAGAACTTCTAAAATAATTACTCAAACACAATCAATGAATATAATAACTATATCACGCCAAACCAACATCGGCTTTGGAATAATTGTATTGTTATTTTTTGTTATAATTAGCCTAAATGATTGACACCGCCCATTGGTCTTCAACTTAGAAGCAATGTCAAATGACTTCAAATGTTTTTTTTAGTGAAACAAAAATACAATCTCAGGGAATAATCTACATGTGCGTCCCGCATCTATGACGCACAAATATCGAAATAGACGCACAAATATCGAAATAGACGCATTGTTTTGAAATATGTGCGTCCACTCGGACACATTGCTGAACTGTATCCGTTAACGCATACGCGAATCACGATAGGTACGAACCATCTTGTGTACGAGTCAAAAGTGTAGCAATGAACGCTAAGTTTAACCGAATGAGGCTTGAAGACTCCAGCAAGTCTTTTGATTTGCTCTAGTCGAGCCGCTGATGTATAATACGAACCAATTAGAATCGACCTTTAAAATAGAACGTGTTATGATATTTTCTCGAGTCCTCGGATGAAAACCTGCTTTAACTTTGTGTAACTTAGTCATAAATAATACAGAAAAAAATGCCTCCGAAATAAGGTGTTGAAGCTTAATAATCCAAAACAAACAAATCTAAACTTTAATAATGGTAGGTAAATGGCTCGCAATGCGGATGTAAACAATAATATTATCAAGCTCGCAATTCGGATGTTAACAATAATATTATCATCGATTTGAATCAAGTTGAAATGTTATGATAGGTTACATTCGTGTAACAGATAATGTTATAGCCTATGTGAAGGCAAACAAGATAGTGATAACTCTGAATTTGTTTGTTTTTTTGGTTTCAACAAGTTTTTGAGATTATTAAAAGTTTAATGCAAGTATAGTTATTGAGCTAGTGTGATTTAGACATATTTTCTTCACTACTTGGTATCTTTCAAAATTTGGGACCCATTCTTTTTCTAGGTGGACTCATTAATTTTGGCCTGGGACTCATTGGTCTTAAATCTGCGAGTTCAGGGACCCTGAATCTTATGTTTTCTATAAAAGTTATTTTTTATAAATAATATAATTGAGTTTCACTGTGTTTTAAGGATTTAAAATTATTGTGGAAATTACAGTAATTTTCAACATAATCAATAGATAAGCGTTAAGCCAACTGCCTTTTGCTAACCAGTGGGCAGTCTGCAAATAGCAGGTGCGCATGACCTCACTCGTCGACTTTTCTATTACACATTACAGTGTAGGCTACTTTGCTCCTTATTTTCTTGTGCAGTACAGCATTTATATAACACTTATACAAATATTTTCCATATAGACATGAATCCACAAATAAATTAATTGACCGTGGCCATATTGGCTATCACGTGACCCCGCCACCATCTTAGTACGGGCAAATTTGACAAATAACAGCAATGTAGAATTTATCGTCAAATTATTCGTGTAATAATTAAGGCTGAATTTGCTGTATTTTTATTCCCCGCCATAGTCGGAGGGATATTGTTTTGGCGTTGTCCGTCTTTCCGTCTGTCTGTCCGGATCCATATCTTGGAAGTGCTTTGGCGGACTTCATTGAAACTTGGTATGAGTATATATATGGATAATAGGATGATGCACGCCAAATGGTGTTGTACATCATCTTTTAATAACCATACATGCCAGAAATTTTCAGGTCAAAATGGGGACATTCCATTAACAATTTCGGGACATTTGACCAAAGAGCAGGACACCTAAAACGATCAATCATGCCAACTTTACTGTAGTCAGTAATCAGGACATTACTTACAAAACCTAATAATTTCTGGCAAATATAAGCGATTAATGTGTTTACGAATTTCATGAACACAAAAGTTCTCAATTTTCCCAAAGTAAACACACATGTGCACAATGCGGATGAATCAATAACGTGAAATGAGGGGCATGCCTCTATTTGACTTCAATTTTGGACAGGGGATGCGTAATTGTTCAATGCGATGTGCGCGCATCGAGCATTGTTTTATTCAACCAATCATCAATTAACTCTAAATTTAGATTGATGCAATAGGTTCAAGTTGTTTTCTGAAAATCAGTAAAAAAACGCAAGTATAAATTTATATCAAACTTCAATGTGTATTGGTCAGCGCTCGATTTGCTTGATATACAAACTGGTGTTTTGACAGGTTTTTTAGCCTCAGCTGGTATAATACACAGAATAATGTGTAAAAGAATCTTTGGACTTGATTTGGGCCATGAAATACAAATGCAGTCGGCTTTTAATTCACTATGATGCATCTATCGCTAGCAATTAGCGACCCCTATCATATAAACACCGTGGTGTAAATGCCCGATTAAAATCAATAATTTGCCGATTGAGTACTGATAAGGTGTCAAAAACAACTCTGGATCTCTCGACTAGTAGATATCGTTTGTTAATAAGGGGGCAATAAAGGGATTAGCGATGGTAATTTAAGCTAGACGGGGCTTTAACTGCGAATTTTATTGTGACCTTATAGAACATTATGTCATTTTGTAGGAATGTCGGTAAAAATTGTGTCACATCATGACACCGGGACAAACACCCCAAAAACAGGACTGTCCTGCCAAGATCAGGACGTCACTCTGGAATGTATGGTTAATAACAGAGTTATGGCCCTTTGTATCATTAAAAAATGCTTTTTTGTGTGTCTGGAGCCATATTTTGAAAGTGTTTTGGCGGATTTCATTGCAACTTGGTATGAGTGTCCAGAGGCATATTGGCTGGGCAGTGCCCCAGATAATTATTTCGGAAATAGGGTTTTCACCCACTGATTTTGAAAAATAGGGTGATTTCATTCTTGGAATAGGGTGAAATGAGTTATAAGATGTATACAGTAAAACCATTGCTGCTTTACTTCTGTTGAAGCTGCACACAATTGTATTGATTCAATAAAACTGTAAACTAATATAATTAACTTTAATAAACTGATGTTTCATAACATCTTTAATCCTTGAAACTGTCAATAATTTCAACATTAAACTTTAAAAAAATCGATAACACGAATGATTCGGCACTTATTGGCTCCTGCTTACTTGGTTCGAAAAAGTTAGCGATCGACTGATATTTTGGCGCAACAATTGCGGATGTCTTTCTCTTAGACATTTTTATTACGCATCGTATTAGAAACTGAAAGTACAGACACTTTACAAATACATGCACAATGAACGACGGATTAAGTCAGATTGAAAACGCATGTATGTCGTTGTAAATAATTCGGTCAGCCGCTTTATTTAACTATGAAATCTAGTTTGCAGAGCGTTTGAATAGCTTTGACTGTTTTATTGCTCCGTCATCCAGGCGCTTGCTGAATAAAAGCGTCGCCGCGTAACGAAAATAATCACAAAAAATAATCACAAAAAATACCTTAAATGAGCAAAGTATTTTCGATCAAAGCTTTTGTATCGTACGCATCAAATAAGACGAATGTGCATAAAAGGCAAATCGGGTGCATTTTCAATACGCATGATATTGTATTTCTTTGCGTTTTTAAACATTTTAATAGGGTGAAAGACGCAGATACGCAGCTTATCTGGGGCACTGGCTGGGGATATGTACTCTTAAGAATTTGCTTGTTTTTTATAGAAATCCTGTCAGTTATGCCTTTTGCTTAAAACACATTTCTTCTTTGAATTTTATTATCTGAAGATAATTATAAAGGTTATTTCCACATATAAAATCTTAAGAAAACTTTGTGAATTATAAGGTTAATTACTCAGGAGACGTTAATTAGAAATTTAGCGAAATTTTTAAAGATGTATGACAGAGATATACAATTTCTTTGAAAATCAGATATCTGCCTTTGATTAAAACATTGTTATATCTTTATATAAACAAGAATATAGTTCCAGATATACACATTAAGAAAATGTATATGATTCAATACTGAGATAGTGAGATAGAAAAAAGAGGAGTGTATGTCACAGTTCAAGCGCGGTGGTGTATACCATATGTTTAATGACCGGACTTTAAATCAACCGAATATACATGTATATTCATTTAAGATTAAAATTTTGAGCTTCTGTAATATTGCATACATACAATATACGTATTCACTATCTAGGTTGGCGCTAAGGAAAAAAACTTAGTCGCCAAACCTAGGGGGGTCCGGGGGCATGCCCCACCTGAAAATTTCCTGAGCAAAATTAAGACTATTTTTGTCTGAAATTAGCCCTTTTTTTGCTTGAAAAATTTTCTTCGCTGGTGAGCCACTTGCTGACATTTTGCAGGAGATTTTTTTGTTTACACAGACACCGGTGGCGTAGTGATAATGATACATTACCACCGTAAAACAGTTTTCAGTACATGTGGTATTTAGGTTAGAAACCTTTAAACAGCCCTCCCGTCTCGGTAGTAATTATACAACATTTTATGAAATCCAAACAATACTTTTTTTCATTTTTTTTTTGTTTTTGAAGAAATGCGTGAGAGATTACTTAGTCAGCATGAGACCGTCATTCCATGTCAAAAACCGTGAGACTCACGGCGAAACCGTGAGACTTGACAGGTAGATGTTTCCGATTCTGCATTCACGTCTGCACTATTTTAGACGTCTTCGGATCGCGAACCTAACATTTGGTCATTTCCTGAGCTTACATTATTCTGTCCGCTTTCTTTTCTAAAGAATTGTGTTAATTTCTGTTGCTTTGACTTTCCATTTTCGTTCACAGCATCCATTTTTCCCAGAATCTGCAACTCGCTTTCGAAATCGGTCTTTCATGTCGCATAGCTACCGTAAAGGGAAGTAACTCATATCTACTTTTTTAGCCAATCAAAATCGTTGTTTCTTTGGAAACTAGTTTTAAGTGGCTATGTCAATGCCATAACTCTGCCCATCTGATTAAGTGACAATTCCGTACTGGTCGATTCGATGACGTTGAATCGTAACATCTAGAGCATAGGCCATTACACGGCACGCTTCAGTGATTATCACGTAAATCTCCAAGTAACCCAAATACTCGAAAAGTCTGGTCGCAGTGTAAAGCATGACCACTTAAGACATTAGCCATGTGGATTATCGACCTAGGCCGTCGTCATTATCCCCTGGGGCCTTTCCGGTAAGGGTAATGATTGTGTAATCTAAGCGATGTTTCTGGCGTTTTATACGGTCTGAAAACAGGCATTTAGAGTGTGCATTTGTAAAGCATAGGGTCTTTTTTTTCAATCGCCAATTTCATGAAAATCTTATTTTTAATCGACAGCCAGGAATTGTAATCGCCAATGGCGATTTTGGCGATCCGTAACGCTAACGTAGACTATATTGACATTGAAAAACTAGCCGAAACTCAATTGTTTAAAATTAAGAACAGGAAACAACTCATTTTAAAATAATGCATATTGGCCTGTAGTTAAAATTTTGTTCTTGTGAAAATTTAAATGCAGGCCATTGTGTCTGATTCAAAGGATACATACACAAAAACATCTGTTTTATATCTATATATTACCCTCCACATAAAAATATTGAAACACATGGAGAAAATCGAAAAATGTTTACAACTTCCATTATATTACATTAAACTCTGTACTAATAGCTTATAGTTTATAGGCATTAATTCAATGTTTTATTTATTTATATAGAATCTAGAGCTACTGAGTCCATAAAAATATGTTTTTACCTGGATAAGAAATATCTTCTATCAAAAATATAGATCTGCTTTGGTTATCTTCAATGACTTCTGGAATCCACCATGATTCAGTGTACTGTAACCACGCGCGAGGGTACATATTTACGATAAGGTCATAATACACCAAATAGTTTCCCTATATAATTCAATGTAAAAGCGACAACTTTGAGCGAAAATAAATGCAACATTTTGCACATAGAGACCCCCATAACCATACCTTTTCTTAAAGGCCATTCTAAGCGGAATCGATTTATGCAATAAAAAAGATATGTCATGTACAATGCAAGAAAGAACTTGACACAAATCAAAATCGACTGTTTTTGCAACTTTTTTTTTCGGCCGTTTCTTAGTGGAATGTAACCTTTTCTAGTGCAATGGTTTACTATAGTCTTCAAGTGTATCATATTTCAGGGATTCAGTAGTGAACACCTATTCATGCCCTACCATTATCTCCGCAAGATAACACCTGAATAATGGTAAAAAGTGTAAAACATGCCTTCCTGTCAACTATGATATTTTTTTAGAGAGTACAGCCCTTCATGAAGCGATCATTTAGTGTATTGTAACCTATAAGACAACGTTTACTGTTAACATCGCGAAAAATAAGCACTTCTCGATACTTATAAACCTATTTTCTATGTGCATGCCAATTTTCAGACCGATCTTTCACGTAGAAGTGCTTGAAAATGCATTTTATTATAACGCCTGATAAGCCATGTGGCTTTCGCGTTCGGAGCTTTGATTTATAACGGGCGGTCAGGCGTAAAACGATTACCCTAAATAATTACAATCGGTCAAAATACTGGAATATTGTTACAAGCTATGTAGAAAAAGAAGTAAACAGCTATTAAAACGTGTTCATGAGCTCTTTCAGCACAAATTGTTGCGATTTGAGATGCTCAAGACGAGTTTTTGTACATTTTTTTTCTTATTTTCCTCTGAAAACGTATTTTTTTCTTAAAAACTCACGATGCTCCTTTAATTCGTGAAACAAACGCATTTATTCCGTGAAATTTGCCAAAACGCATCATATCTCACTAAAAAAAAATGATGATTTTCTATAAATACAGCACCTTTGTGACTAGGCCTGGTTTTGCGTATAAGACAACGTTTACTGTTAACATCGCGAAAAATAAGCACTTCTCGATACTTATAAACCTATTTTCTATGTGCATGCCAATTTTCAGACCGATCTTTCACGTAGAAGTGCTTGAAAATGCATTTTATTATAACGCCTGATAAGCCATGTGGCTTTCGCGTTCGGAGCTTTGATTTATAACGGGCGGTCAGGCGTAAAACGATTACCCTAAATAATTACAATCGGTCAAAATACTGGAATATTGTTACAAGCTATGTAGAAAAAGAAGTAAACAACTATTAAAACGTGTTCATGAGCTCTTTCAGCACAAATTGTTGCGATTTGAGATGCTCAAGACGAGTTTTTGTACATTTTTTTTCTTATTTTCCTCTGAAAACGTATTTTTTTCTTAAAAACTCACGATGCTCCTTTAATTCGTGAAACAAACGCATTTATTCCGTGAAATTTGCCAAAACGCATCATATCTCACTAAAAAAAAATGATGATTTTCTATAAATACAGCACCTTTGTGACTAGGCCTGGTTTTGCGTTTAGGTCATAATACACCAAATAGTTTCCCTATATAATTCAATGTAAAAGCGACAACTTTGAGCGAAAATAAATGCAACATTTTGCACATAGAGACCCCCATAACCATACCTTTTCTTAAAGGCCATTCTAAGCGGAATCGATTTATGCAATAAAAAAGATATGTCATGTACAATGCAAGAAAGAACTTGACACAAATCAAAATCGACTGTTTTTGCAACTTTTTTTTTCGGCCGTTTCTTAGTGGAATGTAACCTTTTCTAGTGCAATGGTTTACTATAGTCTTCAAGTGTATCATATTTCAGGGATTCAGTAGTGAACACCTATTCATGCCCTACCATTATCTCCGCAAGATAACACCTGAATAATGGTAAAAAGTGTAAAACATGCCTTCCTGTCAACTATGATATTTTTTTAGAGAGTACAGCCCTTCATGAAGCGATCATTTAGTGTATTGTAACCTATAAGACAACGTTTACTGTTAACATCGCGAAAAATAAGCACTTCTCGATACTTATAAACCTATTTTCTATGTGCATGCCAATTTTCAGACCGATCTTTCACGTAGAAGTGCTTGAAAATGCATTTTATTATAACGCCTGATAAGCCATGTGGCTTTCGCGTTCGGAGCTTTGATTTATAACGGGCGGTCAGGCGTAAAACGATTACCCTAAATAATTACAATCGGTCAAAATACTGGAATATTGTTACAAGCTATGTAGAAAAAGAAGTAAACAGCTATTAAAACGTGTTCATGAGCTCTTTCAGCACAAATTGTTGCGATTTGAGATGCTCAAGACGAGTTTTTGTACATTTTTTTTCTTATTTTCCTCTGAAAACGTATTTTTTTCTTAAAAACTCACGATGCTCCTTTAATTCGTGAAACAAACGCATTTATTCCGTGAAATTTGCCAAAACGCATCATATCTCACTAAAAAAAAATGATGATTTTCTATAAATACAGCACCTTTGTGACTAGGCCTGGTTTTGCGTATAAGACAACGTTTACTGTTAACATCGCGAAAAATAAGCACTTCTCGATACTTATAAACCTATTTTCTATGTGCATGCCAATTTTCAGACCGATCTTTCACGTAGAAGTGCTTGAAAATGCATTTTATTATAACGCCTGATAAGCCATGTGGCTTTCGCGTTCGGAGCTTTGATTTATAACGGGCGGTCAGGCGTAAAACGATTACCCTAAATAATTACAATCGGTCAAAATACTGGAATATTGTTACAAGCTATGTAGAAAAAGAAGTAAACAACTATTAAAACGTGTTCATGAGCTCTTTCAGCACAAATTGTTGCGATTTGAGATGCTCAAGACGAGTTTTTGTACATTTTTTTTTCTTATTTTCCTCTGAAAACGTATTTTTTTCTTAAAAACTCACGATGCTCCTTTAATTCGTGAAACAAACGCATTTATTCCGTGAAATTTGCCAAAACGCATCATATCTCACTAAAAAAAAATGATGATTTTCTATAAATACAGCACCTTTGTGACTAGGCCTGGTTTTGCGTTTAGGTCATAATACACCAAATAGTTTCCCTATATAATTCAATGTAAAAGCGACAACTTTGAGCGAAAATAAATGCAACATTTTGCACATAGAGACCCCCATAACCATACCTTTTCTTAAAGGCCATTCTAAGCGGAATCGATTTATGCAATAAAAAAGATATGTCATGTACAATGCAAGAAAGAACTTGACACAAATCAAAATCGACTGTTTTTGCAACTTTTTTTTTCGGCCGTTTCTTAGTGGAATGTAACCTTTTCTAGTGCAATGGTTTACTATAGTCTTCAAGTGTATCATATTTCAGGGATTCAGTAGTGAACACCTATTCATGCCCTACCATTATCTCCGCAAGATAACACCTGAATAATGGTAAAAAGTGTAAAACATGCCTTCCTGTCAACTATGATATTTTTTTAGAGAGTACAGCCCTTCATGAAGCGATCATTTAGTGTATTGTAACCTATAAGACAACGTTTACTGTTAACATCGCGAAAAATAAGCACTTCTCGATACTTATAAACCTATTTTCTATGTGCATGCCAATTTTCAGACCGATCTTTCACGTAGAAGTGCTTGAAAATGCATTTTATTATAACGCCTGATAAGCCATGTGGCTTTCGCGTTCGGAGCTTTGATTTATAACGGGCGGTCAGGCGTAAAACGATTACCCTAAATAATTACAATCGGTCAAAATACTGGAATATTGTTACAAGCTATGTAGAAAAAGAAGTAAACAGCTATTAAAACGTGTTCATGAGCTCTTTCAGCACAAATTGTTGCGATTTGAGATGCTCAAGACGAGTTTTTGTACATTTTTTTTCTTATTTTCCTCTGAAAACGTATTTTTTTCTTAAAAACTCACGATGCTCCTTTAATTCGTGAAACAAACGCATTTATTCCGTGAAATTTGCCAAAACGCATCATATCTCACTAAAAAAAAATGATGATTTTCTATAAATACAGCACCTTTGTGACTAGGCCTGGTTTTGCGTATAAGACAACGTTTACTGTTAACATCGCGAAAAATAAGCACTTCTCGATACTTATAAACCTATTTTCTATGTGCATGCCAATTTTCAGACCGATCTTTCACGTAGAAGTGCTTGAAAATGCATTTTATTATAACGCCTGATAAGCCATGTGGCTTTCGCGTTCGGAGCTTTGATTTATAACGGGCGGTCAGGCGTAAAACGATTACCCTAAATAATTACAATCGGTCAAAATACTGGAATATTGTTACAAGCTATGTAGAAAAAGAAGTAAACAACTATTAAAACGTGTTCATGAGCTCTTTCAGCACAAATTGTTGCGATTTGAGATGCTCAAGACGAGTTTTTGTACATTTTTTTTCTTATTTTCCTCTGAAAACGTATTTTTTTCTTAAAAACTCACGATGCTCCTTTAATTCGTGAAACAAACGCATTTATTCCGTGAAATTTGCCAAAACGCATCATATCTCACTAAAAAAAAATGATGATTTTCTATAAATACAGCACCTTTGTGACTAGGCCTGGTTTTGCGTTTAGGTCATAATACACCAAATAGTTTCCCTATATAATTCAATGTAAAAGCGACAACTTTGAGCGAAAATAAATGCAACATTTTGCACATAGAGACCCCCATAACCATACCTTTTCTTAAAGGCCATTCTAAGCGGAATCGATTTATGCAATAAAAAAGATATGTCATGTACAATGCAAGAAAGAACTTGACACAAATCAAAATCGACTGTTTTTGCAACTTTTTTTTTCGGCCGTTTCTTAGTGGAATGTAACCTTTTCTAGTGCAATGGTTTACTATAGTCTTCAAGTGTATCATATTTCAGGGATTCAGTAGTGAACACCTATTCATGCCCTACCATTATCTCCGCAAGATAACACCTGAATAATGGTAAAAAGTGTAAAACATGCCTTCCTGTCAACTATGATATTTTTTTAGAGAGTACAGCCCTTCATGAAGCGATCATTTAGTGTATTGTAACCTATAAGACAACGTTTACTGTTAACATCGCGAAAAATAAGCACTTCTCGATACTTATAAACCTATTTTCTATGTGCATGCCAATTTTCAGACCGATCTTTCACGTAGAAGTGCTTGAAAATGCATTTTATTATAACGCCTGATAAGCCATGTGGCTTTCGCGTTCGGAGCTTTGATTTATAACGGGCGGTCAGGCGTAAAACGATTACCCTAAATAATTACAATCGGTCAAAATACTGGAATATTGTTACAAGCTATGTAGAAAAAGAAGTAAACAGCTATTAAAACGTGTTCATGAGCTCTTTCAGCACAAATTGTTGCGATTTGAGATGCTCAAGACGAGTTTTTGTACATTTTTTTTCTTATTTTCCTCTGAAAACGTATTTTTTTCTTAAAAACTCACGATGCTCCTTTAATTCGTGAAACAAACGCATTTATTCCGTGAAATTTGCCAAAACGCATCATATCTCACTAAAAAAAAATGATGATTTTCTATAAATACAGCACCTTTGTGACTAGGCCTGGTTTTGCGTATAAGACAACGTTTACTGTTAACATCGCGAAAAATAAGCACTTCTCGATACTTATAAACCTATTTTCTATGTGCATGCCAATTTTCAGACCGATCTTTCACGTAGAAGTGCTTGAAAATGCATTTTATTATAACGCCTGATAAGCCATGTGGCTTTCGCGTTCGGAGCTTTGATTTATAACGGGCGGTCAGGCGTAAAACGATTACCCTAAATAATTACAATCGGTCAAAATACTGGAATATTGTTACAAGCTATGTAGAAAAAAGAAGTAAACAACTATTAAAACGTGTTCATGAGCTCTTTCAGCACAAATTGTTGCGATTTGAGATGCTCAAGACGAGTTTTTGTACATTTTTTTTCTTATTTTCCTCTGAAAACGTATTTTTTTCTTAAAAACTCACGATGCTCCTTTAATTCGTGAAACAAACGCATTTATTCCGTGAAATTTGCCAAAACGCATCATATCTCACTAAAAAAAATGATGATTTTCTATAAATACAGCACCTTTGTGACTAGGCCTGGTTTTGCGTTTAGGTCATAATACACCAAATAGTTTCCCTATATAATTCAATGTAAAAGCGACAACTTTGAGCGAAAATAAATGCAACATTTTGCACATAGAGACCCCCATAACCATACCTTTTCTTAAAGGCCATTCTAAGCGGAATCGATTTATGCAATAAAAAAGATATGTCATGTACAATGCAAGAAAGAACTTGACACAAATCAAAATCGACTGTTTTTGCAACTTTTTTTTTTCGGCCGTTTCTTAGTGGAATGTAACCTTTTCTAGTGCAATGGTTTACTATAGTCTTCAAGTGTATCATATTTCAGGGATTCAGTAGTGAACACCTATTCATGCCCTACCATTATCTCCGCAAGATAACACCTGAATAATGGTAAAAAGTGTAAAACATGCCTTCCTGTCAACTATGATATTTTTTAGAGAGTACAGCCCTTCATGAAGCGATCATTTAGTGTATTGTAACCTATAAGACAACGTTTACTGTTAACATCGCGAAAAATAAGCACTTCTCGATACTTATAAACCTATTTTCTATGTGCATGCCAATTTTCAGACCGATCTTTCACGTAGAAGTGCTTGAAAATGCATTTTATTATAACGCCTGATAAGCCATGTGGCTTTCGCGTTCGGAGCTTTGATTTATAACGGGCGGTCAGGCGTAAAACGATTACCCTAAATAATTACAATCGGTCAAAATACTGGAATATTGTTACAAGCTATGTAGAAAAAGAAGTAAACAGCTATTAAAACGTGTTCATGAGCTCTTTCAGCACAAATTGTTGCGATTTGAGATGCTCAAGACGAGTTTTTGTACATTTTTTTTCTTATTTTCCTCTGAAAACGTATTTTTTTCTTAAAAACTCACGATGCTCCTTTAATTCGTGAAACAAACGCATTTATTCCGTGAAATTTTGCCAAAACGCATCATATCTCACTAAAAAAAAATGATGATTTTCTATAAATACAGCACCTTTGTGACTAGGCCTGGTTTTGCGTATAAGACAACGTTTACTGTTAACATCGCGAAAAATAAGCACTTCTCGATACTTATAAACCTATTTTCTATGTGCATGCCAATTTTCAGACCGATCTTTCACGTAGAAGTGCTTGAAAATGCATTTTATTATAACGCCTGATAAGCCATGTGGCTTTCGCGTTCGGAGCTTTGATTTATAACGGGCGGTCAGGCGTAAAACGATTACCCTAAATAATTACAATCGGTCAAAATACTGGAATATTGTTACAAGCTATGTAGAAAAAGAAGTAAACAACTATTAAAACGTGTTCATGAGCTCTTTCAGCACAAATTGTTGCGATTTGAGATGCTCAAGACGAGTTTTTGTACATTTTTTTTCTTATTTTCCTCTGAAAACGTATTTTTTTCTTAAAAACTCACGATGCTCCTTTAATTCGTGAAACAAACGCATTTATTCCGTGAAATTTGCCAAAACGCATCATATCTCACTAAAAAAAAATGATGATTTTCTATAAATACAGCACCTTTGTGACTAGGCCTGGTTTTGCGTTTAGGTCATAATACACCAAATAGTTTCCCTATATAATTCAATGTAAAAGCGACAACTTTGAGCGAAAATAAATGCAACATTTTGCACATAGAGACCCCCATAACCATACCTTTTCTTAAAGGCCATTCTAAGCGGAATCGATTTATGCAATAAAAAAGATATGTCATGTACAATGCAAGAAAGAACTTGACACAAATCAAAATCGACTGTTTTTGCAACTTTTTTTTTCGGCCGTTTCTTAGTGGAATGTAACCTTTTCTAGTGCAATGGTTTACTATAGTCTTCAAGTGTATCATATTTCAGGGATTCAGTAGTGAACACCTATTCATGCCCTACCATTATCTCCGCAAGATAACACCTGAATAATGGTAAAAAGTGTAAAACATGCCTTCCTGTCAACTATGATATTTTTTTAGAGAGTACAGCCCTTCATGAAGCGATCATTTAGTGTATTGTAACCTATAAGACAACGTTTACTGTTAACATCGCGAAAAATAAGCACTTCTCGATACTTATAAACCTATTTTCTATGTGCATGCCAATTTTCAGACCGATCTTTCACGTAGAAGTGCTTGAAAATGCATTTTATTATAACGCCTGATAAGCCATGTGGCTTTCGCGTTCGGAGCTTTGATTTATAACGGGCGGTCAGGCGTAAAACGATTACCCTAAATAATTACAATCGGTCAAAATACTGGAATATTGTTACAAGCTATGTAGAAAAAGAAGTAAACAGCTATTAAAACGTGTTCATGAGCGCTTTCAGCACAAATTGTTGCGATTTGAGATGCTCAAGACGAGTTTTTGTACATTTTTTTTCTTATTTTCCTCTGAAAACGTATTTTTCTTCTTAAAAACTCACGATGCTCCTTAATTCGTGAAACAAACGCATTTATTCCGTGAAATTTGCCAAAACGCAGTCATATCTCACATAAAAAAATGATGATTTTCTATAAATACAGCACCTTTGTGACTAGGCCTGGTTTTGCGTATAAGACAACGTTAACTGTTAACATCGCGAAAAATAAGCACTTCTCGATACTTATAAACCTATTTTCTATGTGCATGCCAATTTTCAGACCGATCTTTCACGTAGAAATGCTTGAAAATGCATTTTATTATAACGCCTGATAAGCCATGTGGCTTTCGCGTTCGGAGCTTTGATTTATAACGGGCGGTCAGGCGTAGAAAACGATTTACCCTAAATAATTACAATCGGTCAAAATACTGGAATATTGTTACAAGCTATGTAGAAAAAGAAGTAAACAACTATTAAAACGTGTTCATGAGCTCTTTCAGCACAAATTGTTGCGATTTGAGATGCTCAAGACGAGTTTTTGTACATTTTTTTTCTTATTTTCCTCTGAAAACGTATTTTTTTCTTAAAAACTCACGATGCTCCTTTAATTCGTGAAACAAACGCATTTATTCCGTGAAATTTGCCAAAACGCATCATATCTCACTAAAAAAATGATGATTTTCTATAAATACAGCACCTTTGTGACTAGGCCTGGTTTTGCGTTTAGGTCATAATACACCAAATAGTTTCCCTATATAATTCAATGTAAAAGCGACAACTTTGAGCGAAAATAAATGCAACATTTTGCACATAGAGACCCCCATAACCATACCTTTTCTTAAAGGCCATTCTAAGCGGAATCGATTTATGCAATAAAAAAGATATGTCATGTACAAATGCAAGAAAGAACTTGACACAAATCAAAATCGACTGTTTTTGCAACTTTTTTTTTCGGCCGTTTCTTAGTGGAATGTAACCTTTTCTAGTGCAATGGTTTACTATAGTCTTCACGTGTATCATATTTCAGGGATTCAGTAGTGAACACCTATTCATGCCCTACCATTATCTCCTGCAAGATAACACCTGAATAATGGTAAAAAGTGTAAAACATGCCTTCCTGTCAACTATGATATTTTTTTGAGAGTACAGCCCTACATGAAGCGATCATTTAGTGTATTGTAACCTATAAGACAACGTTAACTGTTAACATCGCGAAAAATAAGCACTTCTCGATACTTATAAACCTATTTTCTATGTGCATGCCAATTTTCAGACCGATCTTTCACGTAGAAATGCTTGAAAATGCATTTTATTATAACGCCTGATAAGCCATGTGGCTTTCGCGTTCGGAGCTTTGATTTATAACGGGCGTTCAGGCGAGAAAACGTTTACCCTAAATAATTACAATCGGTCAAAATACTGGAATATTGTTACAAGCTATATAGAAAAAGAAGTAAACAACTATTAAAACGTGTTCATGAGCGCTTTCAGCACAAATTGTTGCGATTTGAGATGCTCAAGACGAGTTTTTGTACGTTTTTTTTCTTATTTTCCTCTGAAACGTATTTTCTTCTTAAAAACTCACGATGCTCCTTAAATTCGTGAAACAGACGCATTTATTCCGTGAAATTTGCCAAAACGCGTCATATCCCACATAAAAAATGATGATTTTCTGTAAATACAGCTCCTTTGTGACTAGGCCTGGTTTTGCGTTTAGGTCATAATACACTAAATAGTTTCCCTATATAATTCAATGTAAAAGCGACAACTTTGAGCGAAAATAAATGCAACATTTTGCACATAGAGACCCCCATAACCATACCTTTTCTTAAAGGCCATTCTAAGCGGAATCGATTTATGCAATAAAAAAGATATGTCATGTACAAAGCAAGAAAGAACTTGACACAAATCAAAATCGACTCTTTTGCAACTTTTTTTTTCGGCCGTTTCTTAGTGGAATGTAACCTTTTCTAGTGCAATGGTTTACTATAGTCTTCACGTGTATCATATTTCAGGGATTCAGTAGTGAACACCTATTCATGCCCTACCATTATCTCTGCAAGATAACACCCGAATAATGGTAAAAAGTGTAAAACATGCCTTCCTGTCAACTATGATATTTTTTTGAGAGTACAGCCCTACATGAAGCGATCATTTAGTGTATTGTAACCTATAAGACAACGTTAACTGTTAACATCGCGAAAAATAAGCACTTCTCGATACTTATAAACCTATTTTCTATGTGCATGCCAATTTTCAGACCGATCTTTCACGTAGAAATGCTTGAAAATGCATTTTATTATAACGCCTGATAAGCCATGTGGCTTTCGCGTTCGGAGCTTTGATTTATAACGGGCGTTCAGGCGAGAAAACGTTTACCCTAAATAATTACAATCGGTCAAAATACTGGAATATTGTTACAAGCTATATAGAAAAAGAAGTAAACAACTATTAAAACGTGTTCATGAGCGCTTTCAGCACAAATTGTTGCGATTTGAGATGCTCAAGACGAGTTTTTGTACGTTTTTTTTCTTATTTTCCTCTGAAAACGTATTTTCTTCTTAAAAACTCACGATGCTCCTTAAATTCGTGAAACAGACGCATTTATTCCGTGAAATTTGCCAAAACGCGTCATATCCCACATAAAAAATGATGATTTTCTGTAAATACAGCTCCTTTGTGACTAGGCCTGGTTTTGCGTATAAGACAACGTTAACTGTTAACATCGCGAAAAATAAGCACTTCTCGATACTTATAAACCTATTTTCTATGTGCATGCCAATTTTCAGACCGATCTTTCACGTAGAAATGCTTGAAAATGCATTTTATTATAACGCCTGATAAGCCATGTGGCTTTCGCGTTCGGAGCTTTGATTTATAACGGGCGTTCAGGCGAGAAAACGTTTACCCTAAATAATTACAATCGGTCAAAATACTGGAATATTGTTACAAGCTATATAGAAAAAGAAGTAAACAACTATTAAAACGTGTTCATGAGCGCTTTCAGCACAAATTGTTGCGATTTGAGATGCTCAAGACGAGTTTTTGTACGTTTTTTTTCTTATTTTCCTCTGAAAACGTATTTTCTTCTTAAAAACTCACGATGCTCCTTAAATTCGTGAAACAGACGCATTTATTCCGTGAAATTTGCCAAAACGCGTCATATCCCACATAAAAAATGATGATTTGCTGTAAATACAGCTCCTTTGTGACTAGGCCTGGTTTTGCGTTTAGGTCATAATACACTAAATAGTTTCCCTATATAATTCAATGTAAAAGCGACAACTTTGAGCGAAAATAAATGCAACATTTTGCACATAGAGACCCCCATAACCATACCTTTTCTTAAAGGCCATTCTAAGCGGAATCGATTTATGCAATAAAAAAGATATGTCATGTACAAAGCAAGAAAGAACTTGACACAAATCAAAATCGACTCTTTTGCAACTTTTTTTTTCGGCCGTTTCTTAGTGGAATGTAACCTTTTCTAGTGCAATGGTTTACTATAGTCTTCACGTGTATCATATTTCAGGGATTCAGTAGTGAACACCTATTCATGCCCTACCATTATCTCTGCAAGATAACACCCGAATAATGGTAAAAAGTGTAAAACATGCCTTCCTGTCAACTATGATATTTTTTTGAGAGTACAGCCCTACATGAAGCGATCATTTAGTGTATTGTAACCTATAAGACAACGTTAACTGTTAACATCGCGAAAAATAAGCACTTCTCGATACTTATAAACCTATTTTCTATGTGCATGCCAATTTTCAGACCGATCTTTCACGTAGAAATGCTTGAAAATGCATTTTATTATAACGCCTGATAAGCCATGTGGCTTTCGCGTTCGGAGCTTTGATTTATAACGGGCGTTCAGGCGAGAAAACGTTTACCCTAAATAATTACAATCGGTCAAAATACTGGAATATTGTTACAAGCTATATAGAAAAAGAAGTAAACAACTATTAAAACGTGTTCATGAGCGCTTTCAGCACAAATTGTTGCGATTTGAGATGCTCAAGACGAGTTTTTGTACGTTTTTTTTCTTATTTTCCTCTGAAAACGTATTTTCTTCTTAAAAACTCACGATGCTCCTTAAATTCGTGAAACAGACGCATTTATTCCGTGAAATTTGCCAAAACGCGTCATATCCCACATAAAAAATGATGATTTTCTGTAAATACAGCTCCTTTGTGACTAGGCCTGGTTTTGCGTATAAGACAACGTTAACTGTTAACATCGCGAAAAATAAGCACTTCTCGATACTTATAAACCTATTTTCTATGTGCATGCCAATTTTCAGACCGATCTTTCACGTAGAAATGCTTGAAAATGCATTTTATTATAACGCCTGATAAGCCATGTGGCTTTCGCGTTCGGAGCTTTGATTTATAACGGGCGTTCAGGCGAGAAAACGTTTACCCTAAATAATTACAATCGGTCAAAATACTGGAATATTGTTACAAGCTATATAGAAAAAGAAGTAAACAACTATTAAAACGTGTTCATGAGCGCTTTCAGCACACATTGTTGCGATTTGAGATGCTCAAGACGAGTTTTTGTACGTTTTTTTTCTTATTTTCCTCTGAAAACGTATTTTCTTCTTAAAAACTCACGATGCTCCTTAAATTCGTGAAACAGACGCATTTATTCCGTGAAATTTGCCAAAACGCGTCATATCCCACATAAAAAATGATGATTTGCTGTAAATACAGCTCCTTTGTGACTAGGCCTGGTTTTGCGTTTAGGTCATAATACACTAAATAGTTTCCCTATATAATTCAATGTAAAAGCGACAACTTTGAGCGAAAATAAATGCAACATTTTGCACATAGAGACCCCCATAACCATACCTTTTCTTAAAGGCCATTCTAAGCGGAATCGATTTATGCAATAAAAAAGATATGTCATGTACAAAGCAAGAAAGAACTTGACACAAATCAAAATCGACTCTTTTGCAACTTTTTTTTTCGGCCGTTTCTTAGTGGAATGTAACCTTTTCTAGTGCAATGGTTTACTATAGTCTTCACGTGTATCATATTTCAGGGATTCAGTAGTGAACACCTATTCATGCCCTACCATTATCTCTGCAAGATAACACCCGAATAATGGTAAAAAGTGTAAAACATGCCTTCCTGTCAACTATGATATTTTTTTGAGAGTACAGCCCTACATGAAGCGATCATTTAGTGTATTGTAACCTATAAGACAACGTTAACTGTTAACATCGCGAAAAATAAGCACTTCTCGATACTTATAAACCTATTTTCTATGTGCATGCCAATTTTCAGACCGATCTTTCACGTAGAAATGCTTGAAAATGCATTTTATTATAACGCCTGATAAGCCATGTGGCTTTCGCGTTCGGAGCTTTGATTTATAACGGGCGTTCAGGCGAGAAAACGTTTACCCTAAATAATTACAATCGGTCAAAATACTGGAATATTGTTACAAGCTATATAGAAAAAGAAGTAAACAACTATTAAAACGTGTTCATGAGCGCTTTCAGCACAAATTGTTGCGATTTGAGATGCTCAAGACGAGTTTTTGTACGTTTTTTTTCTTATTTTCCTCTGAAAACGTATTTTCTTCTTAAAAACTCACGATGCTCCTTAAATTCGTGAAACAGACGCATTTATTCCGTGAAATTTGCCAAAACGCGTCATATCCCACATAAAAAATGATGATTTTCTGTAAATACAGCTCCTTTGTGACTAGGCCTGGTTTTGCGTATAAGACAACGTTAACTGTTAACATCGCGAAAAATAAGCACTTCTCGATACTTATAAACCTATTTTCTATGTGCATGCCAATTTTCAGACCGATCTTTCACGTAGAAATGCTTGAAAATGCATTTTATTATAACGCCTGATAAGCCATGTGGCTTTCGCGTTCGGAGCTTTGATTTATAACGGGCGTTCAGGCGAGAAAACGTTTACCCTAAATAATTACAATCGGTCAAAATACTGGAATATTGTTACAAGCTATATAGAAAAAGAAGTAAACAACTATTAAAACGTGTTCATGAGCGCTTTCAGCACAAATTGTTGCGATTTGAGATGCTCAAGACGAGTTTTTGTACGTTTTTTTTCTTATTTTCCTCTGAAAACGTATTTTCTTCTTAAAAACTCACGATGCTCCTTAAATTCGTGAAACAGACGCATTTATTCCGTGAAATTTGCCAAAACGCGTCATATCCCACATAAAAAATGATGATTTGCTGTAAATACAGCTCCTTTGTGACTAGGCCTGGTTTTGCGTTTAGGTCATAATACACTAAATAGTTTCCCTATATAATTCAATGTAAAAGCGACAACTTTGAGCGAAAATAAATGCAACATTTTGCACATAGAGACCCCCATAACCATACCTTTTCTTAAAGGCCATTCTAAGCGGAATCGATTTATGCAATAAAAAAGATATGTCATGTACAAAGCAAGAAAGAACTTGACACAAATCAAAATCGACTCTTTTGCAACTTTTTTTTTCGGCCGTTTCTTAGTGGAATGTAACCTTTTCTAGTGCAATGGTTTACTATAGTCTTCACGTGTATCATATTTCAGGGATTCAGTAGTGAACACCTATTCATGCCCTACCATTATCTCTGCAAGATAACACCCGAATAATGGTAAAAAGTGTAAAACATGCCTTCCTGTCAACTATGATATTTTTTTGAGAGTACAGCCCTACATGAAGCGATCATTTAGTGTATTGTAACCTATAAGACAACGTTAACTGTTAACATCGCGAAAAATAAGCACTTCTCGATACTTATAAACCTATTTTCTATGTGCATGCCAATTTTCAGACCGATCTTTCACGTAGAAATGCTTGAAAATGCATTTTATTATAACGCCTGATAAGCCATGTGGCTTTCGCGTTCGGAGCTTTGATTTATAACGGGCGTTCAGGCGAGAAAACGTTTACCCTAAATAATTACAATCGGTCAAAATACTGGAATATTGTTACAAGCTATATAGAAAAAGAAGTAAACAACTATTAAAACGTGTTCATGAGCGCTTTCAGCACAAATTGTTGCGATTTGAGATGCTCAAGACGAGTTTTTGTACGTTTTTTTTCTTATTTTCCTCTGAAAACGTATTTTCTTCTTAAAAACTCACGATGCTCCTTAAATTCGTGAAACAGACGCATTTATTCCGTGAAATTTGCCAAAACGCGTCATATCCCACATAAAAAATGATGATTTTCTGTAAATACAGCTCCTTTGTGACTAGGCCTGGTTTTGCGTATAAGACAACGTTAACTGTTAACATCGCGAAAAATAAGCACTTCTCGATACTTATAAACCTATTTTCTATGTGCATGCCAATTTTCAGACCGATCTTTCACGTAGAAATGCTTGAAAATGCATTTTATTATAACGCCTGATAAGCCATGTGGCTTTCGCGTTCGGAGCTTTGATTTATAACGGGCGTTCAGGCGAGAAAACGTTTACCCTAAATAATTACAATCGGTCAAAATACTGGAATATTGTTACAAGCTATATAGAAAAAGAAGTAAACAACTATTAAAACGTGTTCATGAGCGCTTTCAGCACAAATTGTTGCGATTTGAGATGCTCAAGACGAGTTTTTGTACGTTTTTTTTCTTATTTTCCTCTGAAAACGTATTTTCTTCTTAAAAACTCACGATGCTCCTTAAATTCGTGAAACAGACGCATTTATTCCGTGAAATTTGCCAAAACGCGTCATATCCCACATAAAAAATGATGATTTGCTGTAAATACAGCTCCTTTGTGACTAGGCCTGGTTTTGCGTTTAGGTCATAATACACTAAATAGTTTCCCTATATAATTCAATGTAAAAGCGACAACTTTGAGCGAAAATAAATGCAACATTTTGCACATAGAGACCCCCATAACCATACCTTTTCTTAAAGGCCATTCTAAGCGGAATCGATTTATGCAATAAAAAAGATATGTCATGTACAAAGCAAGAAAGAACTTGACACAAATCAAAATCGACTCTTTTGCAACTTTTTTTTTCGGCCGTTTCTTAGTGGAATGTAACCTTTTCTAGTGCAATGGTTTACTATAGTCTTCACGTGTATCATATTTCAGGGATTCAGTAGTGAACACCTATTCATGCCCTACCATTATCTCTGCAAGATAACACCCGAATAATGGTAAAAAGTGTAAAACATGCCTTCCTGTCAACTATGATATTTTTTTGAGAGTACAGCCCTACATGAAGCGATCATTTAGTGTATTGTAACCTATAAGACAACGTTAACTGTTAACATCGCGAAAAATAAGCACTTCTCGATACTTATAAACCTATTTTCTATGTGCATGCCAATTTTCAGACCGATCTTTCACGTAGAAATGCTTGAAAATGCATTTTATTATAACGCCTGATAAGCCATGTGGCTTTCGCGTTCGGAGCTTTGATTTATAACGGGCGTTCAGGCGAGAAAACGTTTACCCTAAATAATTACAATCGGTCAAAATACTGGAATATTGTTACAAGCTATATAGAAAAAGAAGTAAACAACTATTAAAACGTGTTCATGAGCGCTTTCAGCACAAATTGTTGCGATTTGAGATGCTCAAGACGAGTTTTTGTACGTTTTTTTTCTTATTTTCCTCTGAAAACGTATTTTCTTCTTAAAAACTCACGATGCTCCTTAAATTCGTGAAACAGACGCATTTATTCCGTGAAATTTGCCAAAACGCGTCATATCCCACATAAAAAATGATGATTTTCTGTAAATACAGCTCCTTTGTGACTAGGCCTGGTTTTGCGTATAAGACAACGTTAACTGTTAACATCGCGAAAAATAAGCACTTCTCGATACTTATAAACCTATTTTCTATGTGCATGCCAATTTTCAGACCGATCTTTCACGTAGAAATGCTTGAAAATGCATTTTATTATAACGCCTGATAAGCCATGTGGCTTTCGCGTTCGGAGCTTTGATTTATAACGGGCGTTCAGGCGAGAAAACGTTTACCCTAAATAATTACAATCGGTCAAAATACTGGAATATTGTTACAAGCTATATAGAAAAAGAAGTAAACAACTATTAAAACGTGTTCATGAGCGCTTTCAGCACAAATTGTTGCGATTTGAGATGCTCAAGACGAGTTTTTGTACGTTTTTTTTCTTATTTTCCTCTGAAAACGTATTTTCTTCTTAAAAACTCACGATGCTCCTTAAATTCGTGAAACAGACGCATTTATTCCGTGAAATTTGCCAAAACGCGTCATATCCCACATAAAAAATGATGATTTGCTGTAAATACAGCTCCTTTGTGACTAGGCCTGGTTTTGCGTTTAGGTCATAATACACTAAATAGTTTCCCTATATAATTCAATGTAAAAGCGACAACTTTGAGCGAAAATAAATGCAACATTTTGCACATAGAGACCCCCATAACCATACCTTTTCTTAAAGGCCATTCTAAGCGGAATCGATTTATGCAATAAAAAAGATATGTCATGTACAAAGCAAGAAAGAACTTGACACAAATCAAAATCGACTCTTTTGCAACTTTTTTTTTCGGCCGTTTCTTAGTGGAATGTAACCTTTTCTAGTGCAATGGTTTACTATAGTCTTCACGTGTATCATATTTCAGGGATTCAGTAGTGAACACCTATTCATGCCCTACCATTATCTCTGCAAGATAACACCCGAATAATGGTAAAAAGTGTAAAACATGCCTTCCTGTCAACTATGATATTTTTTTGAGAGTACAGCCCTACATGAAGCGATCATTTAGTGTATTGTAACCTATAAGACAACGTTAACTGTTAACATCGCGAAAAATAAGCACTTCTCGATACTTATAAACCTATTTTCTATGTGCATGCCAATTTTCAGACCGATCTTTCACGTAGAAATGCTTGAAAATGCATTTTATTATAACGCCTGATAAGCCATGTGGCTTTCGCGTTCGGAGCTTTGATTTATAACGGGCGTTCAGGCGAGAAAACGTTTACCCTAAATAATTACAATCGGTCAAAATACTGGAATATTGTTACAAGCTATATAGAAAAAGAAGTAAACAACTATTAAAACGTGTTCATGAGCGCTTTCAGCACAAATTGTTGCGATTTGAGATGCTCAAGACGAGTTTTTGTACGTTTTTTTTCTTATTTTCCTCTGAAAACGTATTTTCTTCTTAAAAACTCACGATGCTCCTTAAATTCGTGAAACAGACGCATTTATTCCGTGAAATTTGCCAAAACGCGTCATATCCCACATAAAAAATGATGATTTTCTGTAAATACAGCTCCTTTGTGACTAGGCCTGGTTTTGCGTATAAGACAACGTTAACTGTTAACATCGCGAAAAATAAGCACTTCTCGATACTTATAAACCTATTTTCTATGTGCATGCCAATTTTCAGACCGATCTTTCACGTAGAAATGCTTGAAAATGCATTTTATTATAACGCCTGATAAGCCATGTGGCTTTCGCGTTCGGAGCTTTGATTTATAACGGGCGTTCAGGCGAGAAAACGTTTACCCTAAATAATTACAATCGGTCAAAATACTGGAATATTGTTACAAGCTATATAGAAAAAGAAGTAAACAACTATTAAAACGTGTTCATGAGCGCTTTCAGCACACATTGTTGCGATTTGAGATGCTCAAGACGAGTTTTTGTACGTTTTTTTTCTTATTTTCCTCTGAAAACGTATTTTCTTCTTAAAAACTCACGATGCTCCTTAAATTCGTGAAACAGACGCATTTATTCCGTGAAATTTGCCAAAACGCGTCATATCCCACATAAAAAATGATGATTTGCTGTAAATACAGCTCCTTTGTGACTAGGCCTGGTTTTGCGTTTAGGTCATAATACACTAAATAGTTTCCCTATATAATTCAATGTAAAAGCGACAACTTTGAGCGAAAATAAATGCAACATTTTGCACATAGAGACCCCCATAACCATACCTTTTCTTAAAGGCCATTCTAAGCGGAATCGATTTATGCAATAAAAAAGATATGTCATGTACAAAGCAAGAAAGAACTTGACACAAATCAAAATCGACTCTTTTGCAACTTTTTTTTTCGGCCGTTTCTTAGTGGAATGTAACCTTTTCTAGTGCAATGGTTTACTATAGTCTTCACGTGTATCATATTTCAGGGATTCAGTAGTGAACACCTATTCATGCCCTACCATTATCTCTGCAAGATAACACCCGAATAATGGTAAAAAGTGTAAAACATGCCTTCCTGTCAACTATGATATTTTTTTGAGAGTACAGCCCTACATGAAGCGATCATTTAGTGTATTGTAACCTATAAGACAACGTTAACTGTTAACATCGCGAAAAATAAGCACTTCTCGATACTTATAAACCTATTTTCTATGTGCATGCCAATTTTCAGACCGATCTTTCACGTAGAAATGCTTGAAAATGCATTTTATTATAACGCCTGATAAGCCATGTGGCTTTCGCGTTCGGAGCTTTGATTTATAACGGGCGTTCAGGCGAGAAAACGTTTACCCTAAATAATTACAATCGGTCAAAATACTGGAATATTGTTACAAGCTATATAGAAAAAGAAGTAAACAACTATTAAAACGTGTTCATGAGCGCTTTCAGCACAAATTGTTGCGATTTGAGATGCTCAAGACGAGTTTTTGTACGTTTTTTTTCTTATTTTCCTCTGAAAACGTATTTTCTTCTTAAAAACTCACGATGCTCCTTAAATTCGTGAAACAGACGCATTTATTCCGTGAAATTTGCCAAAACGCGTCATATCCCACATAAAAAATGATGATTTTCTGTAAATACAGCTCCTTTGTGACTAGGCCTGGTTTTGCGTATAAGACAACGTTAACTGTTAACATCGCGAAAAATAAGCACTTCTCGATACTTATAAACCTATTTTCTATGTGCATGCCAATTTTCAGACCGATCTTTCACGTAGAAATGCTTGAAAATGCATTTTATTATAACGCCTGATAAGCCATGTGGCTTTCGCGTTCGGAGCTTTGATTTATAACGGGCGTTCAGGCGAGAAAACGTTTACCCTAAATAATTACAATCGGTCAAAATACTGGAATATTGTTACAAGCTATATAGAAAAAGAAGTAAACAACTATTAAAACGTGTTCATGAGCGCTTTCAGCACACATTGTTGCGATTTGAGATGCTCAAGACGAGTTTTTGTACGTTTTTTTTCTTATTTTCCTCTGAAAACGTATTTTCTTCTTAAAAACTCACGATGCTCCTTAAATTCGTGAAACAGACGCATTTATTCCGTGAAATTTGCCAAAACGCGTCATATCCCACATAAAAAATGATGATTTGCTGTAAATACAGCTCCTTTGTGACTAGGCCTGGTTTTGCGTTTAGGTCATAATACACTAAATAGTTTCCCTATATAATTCAATGTAAAAGCGACAACTTTGAGCGAAAATAAATGCAACATTTTGCACATAGAGACCCCCATAACCATACCTTTTCTTAAAGGCCATTCTAAGCGGAATCGATTTATGCAATAAAAAAGATATGTCATGTACAAAGCAAGAAAGAACTTGACACAAATCAAAATCGACTCTTTTGCAACTTTTTTTTTCGGCCGTTTCTTAGTGGAATGTAACCTTTTCTAGTGCAATGGTTTACTATAGTCTTCACGTGTATCATATTTCAGGGATTCAGTAGTGAACACCTATTCATGCCCTACCATTATCTCTGCAAGATAACACCCGAATAATGGTAAAAAGTGTAAAACATGCCTTCCTGTCAACTATGATATTTTTTTGAGAGTACAGCCCTACATGAAGCGATCATTTAGTGTATTGTAACCTATAAGACAACGTTAACTGTTAACATCGCGAAAAATAAGCACTTCTCGATACTTATAAACCTATTTTCTATGTGCATGCCAATTTTCAGACCGATCTTTCACGTAGAAATGCTTGAAAATGCATTTTATTATAACGCCTGATAAGCCATGTGGCTTTCGCGTTCGGAGCTTTGATTTATAACGGGCGTTCAGGCGAGAAAACGTTTACCCTAAATAATTACAATCGGTCAAAATACTGGAATATTGTTACAAGCTATATAGAAAAAGAAGTAAACAACTATTAAAACGTGTTCATGAGCGCTTTCAGCACAAATTGTTGCGATTTGAGATGCTCAAGACGAGTTTTTGTACGTTTTTTTTCTTATTTTCCTCTGAAAACGTATTTTCTTCTTAAAAACTCACGATGCTCCTTAAATTCGTGAAACAGACGCATTTATTCCGTGAAATTTGCCAAAACGCGTCATATCCCACATAAAAAATGATGATTTTCTGTAAATACAGCTCCTTTGTGACTAGGCCTGGTTTTGCGTATAAGACAACGTTAACTGTTAACATCGCGAAAAATAAGCACTTCTCGATACTTATAAACCTATTTTCTATGTGCATGCCAATTTTCAGACCGATCTTTCACGTAGAAATGCTTGAAAATGCATTTTATTATAACGCCTGATAAGCCATGTGGCTTTCGCGTTCGGAGCTTTGATTTATAACGGGCGTTCAGGCGAGAAAACGTTTACCCTAAATAATTACAATCGGTCAAAATACTGGAATATTGTTACAAGCTATATAGAAAAAGAAGTAAACAACTATTAAAACGTGTTCATGAGCGCTTTCAGCACACATTGTTGCGATTTGAGATGCTCAAGACGAGTTTTTGTACGTTTTTTTTCTTATTTTCCTCTGAAAACGTATTTTCTTCTTAAAAACTCACGATGCTCCTTAAATTCGTGAAACAGACGCATTTATTCCGTGAAATTTGCCAAAACGCGTCATATCCCACATAAAAAATGATGATTTGCTGTAAATACAGCTCCTTTGTGACTAGGCCTGGTTTTGCGTTTAGGTCATAATACACTAAATAGTTTCCCTATATAATTCAATGTAAAAGCGACAACTTTGAGCGAAAATAAATGCAACATTTTGCACATAGAGACCCCCATAACCATACCTTTTCTTAAAGGCCATTCTAAGCGGAATCGATTTATGCAATAAAAAAGATATGTCATGTACAAAGCAAGAAAGAACTTGACACAAATCAAAATCGACTCTTTTGCAACTTTTTTTTTCGGCCGTTTCTTAGTGGAATGTAACCTTTTCTAGTGCAATGGTTTACTATAGTCTTCACGTGTATCATATTTCAGGGATTCAGTAGTGAACACCTATTCATGCCCTACCATTATCTCTGCAAGATAACACCCGAATAATGGTAAAAAGTGTAAAACATGCCTTCCTGTCAACTATGATATTTTTTTGAGAGTACAGCCCTACATGAAGCGATCATTTAGTGTATTGTAACCTATAAGACAACGTTAACTGTTAACATCGCGAAAAATAAGCACTTCTCGATACTTATAAACCTATTTTCTATGTGCATGCCAATTTTCAGACCGATCTTTCACGTAGAAATGCTTGAAAATGCATTTTATTATAACGCCTGATAAGCCATGTGGCTTTCGCGTTCGGAGCTTTGATTTATAACGGGCGTTCAGGCGAGAAAACGTTTACCCTAAATAATTACAATCGGTCAAAATACTGGAATATTGTTACAAGCTATATAGAAAAAGAAGTAAACAACTATTAAAACGTGTTCATGAGCGCTTTCAGCACAAATTGTTGCGATTTGAGATGCTCAAGACGAGTTTTTGTACGTTTTTTTTCTTATTTTCCTCTGAAAACGTATTTTCTTCTTAAAAACTCACGATGCTCCTTAAATTCGTGAAACAGACGCATTTATTCCGTGAAATTTGCCAAAACGCGTCATATCCCACATAAAAAATGATGATTTTCTGTAAATACAGCTCCTTTGTGACTAGGCCTGGTTTTGCGTATAAGACAACGTTAACTGTTAACATCGCGAAAAATAAGCACTTCTCGATACTTATAAACCTATTTTCTATGTGCATGCCAATTTTCAGACCGATCTTTCACGTAGAAATGCTTGAAAATGCATTTTATTATAACGCCTGATAAGCCATGTGGCTTTCGCGTTCGGAGCTTTGATTTATAACGGGCGTTCAGGCGAGAAAACGTTTACCCTAAATAATTACAATCGGTCAAAATACTGGAATATTGTTACAAGCTATATAGAAAAAGAAGTAAACAACTATTAAAACGTGTTCATGAGCGCTTTCAGCACACATTGTTGCGATTTGAGATGCTCAAGACGAGTTTTTGTACGTTTTTTTTCTTATTTTCCTCTGAAAACGTATTTTCTTCTTAAAAACTCACGATGCTCCTTAAATTCGTGAAACAGACGCATTTATTCCGTGAAATTTGCCAAAACGCGTCATATCCCACATAAAAAATGATGATTTGCTGTAAATACAGCTCCTTTGTGACTAGGCCTGGTTTTGCGTTTAGGTCATAATACACTAAATAGTTTCCCTATATAATTCAATGTAAAAGCGACAACTTTGAGCGAAAATAAATGCAACATTTTGCACATAGAGACCCCCATAACCATACCTTTTCTTAAAGGCCATTCTAAGCGGAATCGATTTATGCAATAAAAAAGATATGTCATGTACAAAGCAAGAAAGAACTTGACACAAATCAAAATCGACTCTTTTGCAACTTTTTTTTTCGGCCGTTTCTTAGTGGAATGTAACCTTTTCTAGTGCAATGGTTTACTATAGTCTTCACGTGTATCATATTTCAGGGATTCAGTAGTGAACACCTATTCATGCCCTACCATTATCTCTGCAAGATAACACCCGAATAATGGTAAAAAGTGTAAAACATGCCTTCCTGTCAACTATGATATTTTTTTGAGAGTACAGCCCTACATGAAGCGATCATTTAGTGTATTGTAACCTATAAGACAACGTTAACTGTTAACATCGCGAAAAATAAGCACTTCTCGATACTTATAAACCTATTTTCTATGTGCATGCCAATTTTCAGACCGATCTTTCACGTAGAAATGCTTGAAAATGCATTTTATTATAACGCCTGATAAGCCATGTGGCTTTCGCGTTCGGAGCTTTGATTTATAACGGGCGTTCAGGCGAGAAAACGTTTACCCTAAATAATTACAATCGGTCAAAATACTGGAATATTGTTACAAGCTATATAGAAAAAGAAGTAAACAACTATTAAAACGTGTTCATGAGCGCTTTCAGCACAAATTGTTGCGATTTGAGATGCTCAAGACGAGTTTTTGTACGTTTTTTTTCTTATTTTCCTCTGAAAACGTATTTTCTTCTTAAAAACTCACGATGCTCCTTAAATTCGTGAAACAGACGCATTTATTCCGTGAAATTTGCCAAAACGCGTCATATCCCACATAAAAAATGATGATTTTCTGTAAATACAGCTCCTTTGTGACTAGGCCTGGTTTTGCGTATAAGACAACGTTAACTGTTAACATCGCGAAAAATAAGCACTTCTCGATACTTATAAACCTATTTTCTATGTGCATGCCAATTTTCAGACCGATCTTTCACGTAGAAATGCTTGAAAATGCATTTTATTATAACGCCTGATAAGCCATGTGGCTTTCGCGTTCGGAGCTTTGATTTATAACGGGCGTTCAGGCGAGAAAACGTTTACCCTAAATAATTACAATCGGTCAAAATACTGGAATATTGTTACAAGCTATATAGAAAAAGAAGTAAACAACTATTAAAACGTGTTCATGAGCGCTTTCAGCACACATTGTTGCGATTTGAGATGCTCAAGACGAGTTTTTGTACGTTTTTTTTCTTATTTTCCTCTGAAAACGTATTTTCTTCTTAAAAACTCACGATGCTCCTTAAATTCGTGAAACAGACGCATTTATTCCGTGAAATTTGCCAAAACGCGTCATATCCCACATAAAAAATGATGATTTGCTGTAAATACAGCTCCTTTGTGACTAGGCCTGGTTTTGCGTTTAGGTCATAATACACTAAATAGTTTCCCTATATAATTCAATGTAAAAGCGACAACTTTGAGCGAAAATAAATGCAACATTTTGCACATAGAGACCCCCATAACCATACCTTTTCTTAAAGGCCATTCTAAGCGGAATCGATTTATGCAATAAAAAAGATATGTCATGTACAAAGCAAGAAAGAACTTGACACAAATCAAAATCGACTCTTTTGCAACTTTTTTTTTCGGCCGTTTCTTAGTGGAATGTAACCTTTTCTAGTGCAATGGTTTACTATAGTCTTCACGTGTATCATATTTCAGGGATTCAGTAGTGAACACCTATTCATGCCCTACCATTATCTCTGCAAGATAACACCCGAATAATGGTAAAAAGTGTAAAACATGCCTTCCTGTCAACTATGATATTTTTTTGAGAGTACAGCCCTACATGAAGCGATCATTTAGTGTATTGTAACCTATAAGACAACGTTAACTGTTAACATCGCGAAAAATAAGCACTTCTCGATACTTATAAACCTATTTTCTATGTGCATGCCAATTTTCAGACCGATCTTTCACGTAGAAATGCTTGAAAATGCATTTTATTATAACGCCTGATAAGCCATGTGGCTTTCGCGTTCGGAGCTTTGATTTATAACGGGCGTTCAGGCGAGAAAACGTTTACCCTAAATAATTACAATCGGTCAAAATACTGGAATATTGTTACAAGCTATATAGAAAAAGAAGTAAACAACTATTAAAACGTGTTCATGAGCGCTTTCAGCACAAATTGTTGCGATTTGAGATGCTCAAGACGAGTTTTTGTACGTTTTTTTTCTTATTTTCCTCTGAAAACGTATTTTCTTCTTAAAAACTCACGATGCTCCTTAAATTCGTGAAACAGACGCATTTATTCCGTGAAATTTGCCAAAACGCGTCATATCCCACATAAAAAATGATGATTTTCTGTAAATACAGCTCCTTTGTGACTAGGCCTGGTTTTGCGTATAAGACAACGTTAACTGTTAACATCGCGAAAAATAAGCACTTCTCGATACTTATAAACCTATTTTCTATGTGCATGCCAATTTTCAGACCGATCTTTCACGTAGAAATGCTTGAAAATGCATTTTATTATAACGCCTGATAAGCCATGTGGCTTTCGCGTTCGGAGCTTTGATTTATAACGGGCGTTCAGGCGAGAAAACGTTTACCCTAAATAATTACAATCGGTCAAAATACTGGAATATTGTTACAAGCTATATAGAAAAAGAAGTAAACAACTATTAAAACGTGTTCATGAGCGCTTTCAGCACACATTGTTGCGATTTGAGATGCTCAAGACGAGTTTTTGTACGTTTTTTTTCTTATTTTCCTCTGAAAACGTATTTTCTTCTTAAAAACTCACGATGCTCCTTAAATTCGTGAAACAGACGCATTTATTCCGTGAAATTTGCCAAAACGCGTCATATCCCACATAAAAAATGATGATTTGCTGTAAATACAGCTCCTTTGTGACTAGGCCTGGTTTTGCGTTTAGGTCATAATACACTAAATAGTTTCCCTATATAATTCAATGTAAAAGCGACAACTTTGAGCGAAAATAAATGCAACATTTTGCACATAGAGACCCCCATAACCATACCTTTTCTTAAAGGCCATTCTAAGCGGAATCGATTTATGCAATAAAAAAGATATGTCATGTACAAAGCAAGAAAGAACTTGACACAAATCAAAATCGACTCTTTTGCAACTTTTTTTTTCGGCCGTTTCTTAGTGGAATGTAACCTTTTCTAGTGCAATGGTTTACTATAGTCTTCACGTGTATCATATTTCAGGGATTCAGTAGTGAACACCTATTCATGCCCTACCATTATCTCTGCAAGATAACACCCGAATAATGGTAAAAAGTGTAAAACATGCCTTCCTGTCAACTATGATATTTTTTTGAGAGTACAGCCCTACATGAAGCGATCATTTAGTGTATTGTAACCTATAAGACAACGTTAACTGTTAACATCGCGAAAAATAAGCACTTCTCGATACTTATAAACCTATTTTCTATGTGCATGCCAATTTTCAGACCGATCTTTCACGTAGAAATGCTTGAAAATGCATTTTATTATAACGCCTGATAAGCCATGTGGCTTTCGCGTTCGGAGCTTTGATTTATAACGGGCGTTCAGGCGAGAAAACGTTTACCCTAAATAATTACAATCGGTCAAAATACTGGAATATTGTTACAAGCTATATAGAAAAAGAAGTAAACAACTATTAAAACGTGTTCATGAGCGCTTTCAGCACAAATTGTTGCGATTTGAGATGCTCAAGACGAGTTTTTGTACGTTTTTTTTCTTATTTTCCTCTGAAAACGTATTTTCTTCTTAAAAACTCACGATGCTCCTTAAATTCGTGAAACAGACGCATTTATTCCGTGAAATTTGCCAAAACGCGTCATATCCCACATAAAAAATGATGATTTTCTGTAAATACAGCTCCTTTGTGACTAGGCCTGGTTTTGCGTATAAGACAACGTTAACTGTTAACATCGCGAAAAATAAGCACTTCTCGATACTTATAAACCTATTTTCTATGTGCATGCCAATTTTCAGACCGATCTTTCACGTAGAAATGCTTGAAAATGCATTTTATTATAACGCCTGATAAGCCATGTGGCTTTCGCGTTCGGAGCTTTGATTTATAACGGGCGTTCAGGCGAGAAAACGTTTACCCTAAATAATTACAATCGGTCAAAATACTGGAATATTGTTACAAGCTATATAGAAAAAGAAGTAAACAACTATTAAAACGTGTTCATGAGCGCTTTCAGCACACATTGTTGCGATTTGAGATGCTCAAGACGAGTTTTTGTACGTTTTTTTTCTTATTTTCCTCTGAAAACGTATTTTCTTCTTAAAAACTCACGATGCTCCTTAAATTCGTGAAACAGACGCATTTATTCCGTGAAATTTGCCAAAACGCGTCATATCCCACATAAAAAATGATGATTTGCTGTAAATACAGCTCCTTTGTGACTAGGCCTGGTTTTGCGTTTAGGTCATAATACACTAAATAGTTTCCCTATATAATTCAATGTAAAAGCGACAACTTTGAGCGAAAATAAATGCAACATTTTGCACATAGAGACCCCCATAACCATACCTTTTCTTAAAGGCCATTCTAAGCGGAATCGATTTATGCAATAAAAAAGATATGTCATGTACAAAGCAAGAAAGAACTTGACACAAATCAAAATCGACTCTTTTGCAACTTTTTTTTTCGGCCGTTTCTTAGTGGAATGTAACCTTTTCTAGTGCAATGGTTTACTATAGTCTTCACGTGTATCATATTTCAGGGATTCAGTAGTGAACACCTATTCATGCCCTACCATTATCTCTGCAAGATAACACCCGAATAATGGTAAAAAGTGTAAAACATGCCTTCCTGTCAACTATGATATTTTTTTGAGAGTACAGCCCTACATGAAGCGATCATTTAGTGTATTGTAACCTATAAGACAACGTTAACTGTTAACATCGCGAAAAATAAGCACTTCTCGATACTTATAAACCTATTTTCTATGTGCATGCCAATTTTCAGACCGATCTTTCACGTAGAAATGCTTGAAAATGCATTTTATTATAACGCCTGATAAGCCATGTGGCTTTCGCGTTCGGAGCTTTGATTTATAACGGGCGTTCAGGCGAGAAAACGTTTACCCTAAATAATTACAATCGGTCAAAATACTGGAATATTGTTACAAGCTATATAGAAAAAGAAGTAAACAACTATTAAAACGTGTTCATGAGCGCTTTCAGCACAAATTGTTGCGATTTGAGATGCTCAAGACGAGTTTTTGTACGTTTTTTTTCTTATTTTCCTCTGAAAACGTATTTTCTTCTTAAAAACTCACGATGCTCCTTAAATTCGTGAAACAGACGCATTTATTCCGTGAAATTTGCCAAAACGCGTCATATCCCACATAAAAAATGATGATTTTCTGTAAATACAGCTCCTTTGTGACTAGGCCTGGTTTTGCGTATAAGACAACGTTAACTGTTAACATCGCGAAAAATAAGCACTTCTCGATACTTATAAACCTATTTTCTATGTGCATGCCAATTTTCAGACCGATCTTTCACGTAGAAATGCTTGAAAATGCATTTTATTATAACGCCTGATAAGCCATGTGGCTTTCGCGTTCGGAGCTTTGATTTATAACGGGCGTTCAGGCGAGAAAACGTTTACCCTAAATAATTACAATCGGTCAAAATACTGGAATATTGTTACAAGCTATATAGAAAAAGAAGTAAACAACTATTAAAACGTGTTCATGAGCGCTTTCAGCACACATTGTTGCGATTTGAGATGCTCAAGACGAGTTTTTGTACGTTTTTTTTCTTATTTTCCTCTGAAAACGTATTTTCTTCTTAAAAACTCACGATGCTCCTTAAATTCGTGAAACAGACGCATTTATTCCGTGAAATTTGCCAAAACGCGTCATATCCCACATAAAAAATGATGATTTGCTGTAAATACAGCTCCTTTGTGACTAGGCCTGGTTTTGCGTTTAGGTCATAATACACTAAATAGTTTCCCTATATAATTCAATGTAAAAGCGACAACTTTGAGCGAAAATAAATGCAACATTTTGCACATAGAGACCCCCATAACCATACCTTTTCTTAAAGGCCATTCTAAGCGGAATCGATTTATGCAATAAAAAAGATATGTCATGTACAAAGCAAGAAAGAACTTGACACAAATCAAAATCGACTCTTTTGCAACTTTTTTTTTCGGCCGTTTCTTAGTGGAATGTAACCTTTTCTAGTGCAATGGTTTACTATAGTCTTCACGTGTATCATATTTCAGGGATTCAGTAGTGAACACCTATTCATGCCCTACCATTATCTCTGCAAGATAACACCCGAATAATGGTAAAAAGTGTAAAACATGCCTTCCTGTCAACTATGATATTTTTTTGAGAGTACAGCCCTACATGAAGCGATCATTTAGTGTATTGTAACCTATAAGACAACGTTAACTGTTAACATCGCGAAAAATAAGCACTTCTCGATACTTATAAACCTATTTTCTATGTGCATGCCAATTTTCAGACCGATCTTTCACGTAGAAATGCTTGAAAATGCATTTTATTATAACGCCTGATAAGCCATGTGGCTTTCGCGTTCGGAGCTTTGATTTATAACGGGCGTTCAGGCGAGAAAACGTTTACCCTAAATAATTACAATCGGTCAAAATACTGGAATATTGTTACAAGCTATATAGAAAAAGAAGTAAACAACTATTAAAACGTGTTCATGAGCGCTTTCAGCACACATTGTTGCGATTTGAGATGCTCAAGACGAGTTTTTGTACGTTTTTTTTCTTATTTTCCTCTGAAAACGTATTTTCTTCTTAAAAACTCACGATGCTCCTTAAATTCGTGAAACAGACGCATTTATTCCGTGAAATTTGCCAAAACGCGTCATATCCCACATAAAAAATGATGATTTGCTGTAAATACAGCTCCTTTGTGACTAGGCCTGGTTTTGCGTTTAGGTCATAATACACTAAATAGTTTCCCTATATAATTCAATGTAAAGCGACAACTTTGAGCGAAAATAAATGCAACATTTTGCACATAGAGACCCCCATAACCATACCTTTTCTTAAAGGCCATTCTAAGCGGAATCGATTTATGCAATAAAAAAGATATGTCATGTACAAAGCAAGAAAGAACTTGACACAAATCAAAATCGACTCTTTTGCAACTTTTTTTTTCGGCCGTTTCTTAGTGGAATGTAACCTTTTCTAGTGCAATGGTTTACTATAGTCTTCACGTGTATCATATTTCAGGGATTCAGTAGTGAACACCTATTCATGCCCTACCATTATCTCTGCAAGATAACACCCGAATAATGGTAAAAAGTGTAAAACATGCCTTCCTGTCAACTATGATATTTTTTTGAGAGTACAGCCCTACATGAAGCGATCATTTAGTGTATTGTAACCTATAAGACAACGTTAACTGTTAACATCGCGAAAAATAAGCACTTCTCGATACTTATAAACCTATTTTCTATGTGCATGCCAATTTTCAGACCGATCTTTCACGTAGAAATGCTTGAAAATGCATTTTATTATAACGCCTGATAAGCCATGTGGCTTTCGCGTTCGGAGCTTTGATTTATAACGGGCGTTCAGGCGAGAAAACGTTTACCCTAAATAATTACAATCGGTCAAAATACTGGAATATTGTTACAAGCTATATAGAAAAAGAAGTAAACAACTATTAAAACGTGTTCATGAGCGCTTTCAGCACACATTGTTGCGATTTGAGATGCTCAAGACGAGTTTTTGTACGTTTTTTTTCTTATTTTCCTCTGAAAACGTATTTTCTTCTTAAAAACTCACGATGCTCCTTAAATTCGTGAAACAGACGCATTTATTCCGTGAAATTTGCCAAAACGCGTCATATCCCACATAAAAAATGATGATTTGCTGTAAATACAGCTCCTTTGTGACTAGGCCTGGTTTTGCGTTTAGGTCATAATACACTAAATAGTTTCCCTATATAATTCAATGTAAAAGCGACAACTTTGAGCGAAAATAAATGCAACATTTTGCACATAGAGACCCCCATAACCATACCTTTTCTTAAAGGCCATTCTAAGCGGAATCGATTTATGCAATAAAAAAGATATGTCATGTACAAAGCAAGAAAGAACTTGACACAAATCAAAATCGACTCTTTTGCAACTTTTTTTTTCGGCCGTTTCTTAGTGGAATGTAACCTTTTCTAGTGCAATGGTTTACTATAGTCTTCACGTGTATCATATTTCAGGGATTCAGTAGTGAACACCTATTCATGCCCTACCATTATCTCTGCAAGATAACACCCGAATAATGGTAAAAAGTGTAAAACATGCCTTCCTGTCAACTATGATATTTTTTTGAGAGTACAGCCCTACATGAAGCGATCATTTAGTGTATTGTAACCTATAAGACAACGTTAACTGTTAACATCGCGAAAAATAAGCACTTCTCGATACTTATAAACCTATTTTCTATGTGCATGCCAATTTTCAGACCGATCTTTCACGTAGAAATGCTTGAAAATGCATTTTATTATAACGCCTGATAAGCCATGTGGCTTTCGCGTTCGGAGCTTTGATTTATAACGGGCGTTCAGGCGAGAAAACGTTTACCCTAAATAATTACAATCGGTCAAAATACTGGAATATTGTTACAAGCTATATAGAAAAAGAAGTAAACAACTATTAAAACGTGTTCATGAGCGCTTTCAGCACAAATTGTTGCGATTTGAGATGCTCAAGACGAGTTTTTGTACGTTTTTTTTCTTATTTTCCTCTGAAAACGTATTTTCTTCTTAAAAACTCACGATGCTCCTTAAATTCGTGAAACAGACGCATTTATTCCGTGAAATTTGCCAAAACGCGTCATATCCCACATAAAAAATGATGATTTTCTGTAAATACAGCTCCTTTGTGACTAGGCCTGGTTTTGCGTATAAGACAACGTTAACTGTTAACATCGCGAAAAATAAGCACTTCTCGATACTTATAAACCTATTTTCTATGTGCATGCCAATTTTCAGACCGATCTTTCACGTAGAAATGCTTGAAAATGCATTTTATTATAACGCCTGATAAGCCATGTGGCTTTCGCGTTCGGAGCTTTGATTTATAACGGGCGTTCAGGCGAGAAAACGTTTACCCTAAATAATTACAATCGGTCAAAATACTGGAATATTGTTACAAGCTATATAGAAAAAGAAGTAAACAACTATTAAAACGTGTTCATGAGCGCTTTCAGCACACATTGTTGCGATTTGAGATGCTCAAGACGAGTTTTTGTACGTTTTTTTTCTTATTTTCCTCTGAAAACGTATTTTCTTCTTAAAAACTCACGATGCTCCTTAAATTCGTGAAACAGACGCATTTATTCCGTGAAATTTGCCAAAACGCGTCATATCCCACATAAAAAATGATGATTTGCTGTAAATACAGCTCCTTTGTGACTAGGCCTGGTTTTGCGTTTAGGTCATAATACACTAAATAGTTTCCCTATATAATTCAATGTAAAAGCGACAACTTTGAGCGAAAATAAATGCAACATTTTGCACATAGAGACCCCCATAACCATACCTTTTCTTAAAGGCCATTCTAAGCGGAATCGATTTATGCAATAAAAAAGATATGTCATGTACAAAGCAAGAAAGAACTTGACACAAATCAAAATCGACTCTTTTGCAACTTTTTTTTTCGGCCGTTTCTTAGTGGAATGTAACCTTTTCTAGTGCAATGGTTTACTATAGTCTTCACGTGTATCATATTTCAGGGATTCAGTAGTGAACACCTATTCATGCCCTACCATTATCTCTGCAAGATAACACCCGAATAATGGTAAAAAGTGTAAAACATGCCTTCCTGTCAACTATGATATTTTTTTGAGAGTACAGCCCTACATGAAGCGATCATTTAGTGTATTGTAACCTATAAGACAACGTTAACTGTTAACATCGCGAAAAATAAGCACTTCTCGATACTTATAAACCTATTTTCTATGTGCATGCCAATTTTCAGACCGATCTTTCACGTAGAAATGCTTGAAAATGCATTTTATTATAACGCCTGATAAGCCATGTGGCTTTCGCGTTCGGAGCTTTGATTTATAACGGGCGTTCAGGCGAGAAAACGTTTACCCTAAATAATTACAATCGGTCAAAATACTGGAATATTGTTACAAGCTATATAGAAAAAGAAGTAAACAACTATTAAAACGTGTTCATGAGCGCTTTCAGCACAAATTGTTGCGATTTGAGATGCTCAAGACGAGTTTTTGTACGTTTTTTTTCTTATTTTCCTCTGAAAACGTATTTTCTTCTTAAAAACTCACGATGCTCCTTAAATTCGTGAAACAGACGCATTTATTCCGTGAAATTTGCCAAAACGCGTCATATCCCACATAAAAAATGATGATTTTCTGTAAATACAGCTCCTTTGTGACTAGGCCTGGTTTTGCGTATAAGACAACGTTAACTGTTAACATCGCGAAAAATAAGCACTTCTCGATACTTATAAACCTATTTTCTATGTGCATGCCAATTTTCAGACCGATCTTTCACGTAGAAATGCTTGAAAATGCATTTTATTATAACGCCTGATAAGCCATGTGGCTTTCGCGTTCGGAGCTTTGATTTATAACGGGCGTTCAGGCGAGAAAACGTTTACCCTAAATAATTACAATCGGTCAAAATACTGGAATATTGTTACAAGCTATATAGAAAAAGAAGTAAACAACTATTAAAACGTGTTCATGAGCGCTTTCAGCACAAATTGTTGCGATTTGAGATGCTCAAGACGAGTTTTTGTACGTTTTTTTTTCTTATTTTCCTCTGAAAACGTATTTTCTTCTTAAAAACTCACGATGCTCCTTAAATTCGTGAAACAGACGCATTTATTCCGTGAAATTTGCCAAAACGCGTCATATCCCACATAAAAAATGATGATTTTCTGTAAATACAGCTCCTTTGTGACTAGGCCTGGTTTTGCGTATAAGACAACGTTAACTGTTAACATCGCGAAAAATAAGCACTTCTCGATACTTATAAACCTATTTTCTATGTGCATGCCAATTTTCAGACCGATCTTTCACGTAGAAATGCTTGAAAATGCATTTTATTATAACGCCTGATAAGCCATGTGGCTTTCGCGTTCGGAGCTTTGATTTATAACGGGCGTTCAGGCGAGAAAACGTTTACCCTAAATAATTACAATCGGTCAAAATACTGGAATATTGTTACAAGCTATATAGAAAAAGAAGTAAACAACTATTAAAACGTGTTCATGAGCGCTTTCAGCACAAATTGTTGCGATTTGAGATGCTCAAGACGAGTTTTTGTACGTTTTTTTTCTTATTTTCCTCTGAAAACGTATTTTCTTCTTAAAAACTCACGATGCTCCTTAAATTCGTGAAACAGACGCATTTATTCCGTGAAATTTGCCAAAACGCGTCATATCCCACATAAAAAATGATGATTTGCTGTAAATACAGCTCCTTTGTGACTAGGCCTGGTTTTGCGTTTAGGTCATAATACACTAAATAGTTTCCCTATATAATTCAATGTAAAAGCGACAACTTTGAGCGAAAATAAATGCAACATTTTGCACATAGAGACCCCCATAACCATACCTTTTCTTAAAGGCCATTCTAAGCGGAATCGATTTATGCAATAAAAAAGATATGTCATGTACAAAGCAAGAAAGAACTTGACACAAATCAAAATCGACTCTTTTGCAACTTTTTTTTTCGGCCGTTTCTTAGTGGAATGTAACCTTTTCTAGTGCAATGGTTTACTATAGTCTTCACGTGTATCATATTTCAGGGATTCAGTAGTGAACACCTATTCATGCCCTACCATTATCTCTGCAAGATAACACCCGAATAATGGTAAAAAGTGTAAAACATGCCTTCCTGTCAACTATGATATTTTTTTGAGAGTACAGCCCTACATGAAGCGATCATTTAGTGTATTGTAACCTATAAGACAACGTTAACTGTTAACATCGCGAAAAATAAGCACTTCTCGATACTTATAAACCTATTTTCTATGTGCATGCCAATTTTCAGACCGATCTTTCACGTAGAAATGCTTGAAAATGCATTTTATTATAACGCCTGATAAGCCATGTGGCTTTCGCGTTCGGAGCTTTGATTTATAACGGGCGTTCAGGCGAGAAAACGTTTACCCTAAATAATTACAATCGGTCAAAATACTGGAATATTGTTACAAGCTATATAGAAAAAGAAGTAAACAACTATTAAAACGTGTTCATGAGCGCTTTCAGCACAAATTGTTGCGATTTGAGATGCTCAAGACGAGTTTTTGTACGTTTTTTTTCTTATTTTCCTCTGAAAACGTATTTTCTTCTTAAAAACTCACGATGCTCCTTAAATTCGTGAAACAGACGCATTTATTCCGTGAAATTTGCCAAAACGCGTCATATCCCACATAAAAAATGATGATTTGCTGTAAATACAGCTCCTTTGTGACTAGGCCTGGTTTTGCGTTTAGGTCATAATACACTAAATAGTTTCCCTATATAATTCAATGTAAAAGCGACAACTTTGAGCGAAAATAAATGCAACATTTTGCACATAGAGACCCCCATAACCATACCTTTTCTTAAAGGCCATTCTAAGCGGAATCGATTTATGCAATAAAAAAGATATGTCATGTACAAAGCAAGAAAGAACTTGACACAAATCAAAATCGACTCTTTTGCAACTTTTTTTTTCGGCCGTTTCTTAGTGGAATGTAACCTTTTCTAGTGCAATGGTTTACTATAGTCTTCACGTGTATCATATTTCAGGGATTCAGTAGTGAACACCTATTCATGCCCTACCATTATCTCTGCAAGATAACACCCGAATAATGGTAAAAAGTGTAAAACATGCCTTCCTGTCAACTATGATATTTTTTTGAGAGTACAGCCCTACATGAAGCGATCATTTAGTGTATTGTAACCTATAAGACAACGTTAACTGTTAACATCGCGAAAAATAAGCACTTCTCGATACTTATAAACCTATTTTCTATGTGCATGCCAATTTTCAGACCGATCTTTCACGTAGAAATGCTTGAAAATGCATTTTATTATAACGCCTGATAAGCCATGTGGCTTTCGCGTTCGGAGCTTTGATTTATAACGGGCGTTCAGGCGAGAAAACGTTTACCCTAAATAATTACAATCGGTCAAAATACTGGAATATTGTTACAAGCTATATAGAAAAAGAAGTAAACAACTATTAAAACGTGTTCATGAGCGCTTTCAGCACAAATTGTTGCGATTTGAGATGCTCAAGACGAGTTTTTGTACGTTTTTTTTCTTATTTTCCTCTGAAAACGTATTTTCTTCTTAAAAACTCACGATGCTCCTTAAATTCGTGAAACAGACGCATTTATTCCGTGAAATTTGCCAAAACGCGTCATATCCCACATAAAAAATGATGATTTTCTGTAAATACAGCTCCTTTGTGACTAGGCCTGGTTTTGCGTATAAGACAACGTTAACTGTTAACATCGCGAAAAATAAGCACTTCTCGATACTTATAAACCTATTTTCTATGTGCATGCCAATTTTCAGACCGATCTTTCACGTAGAAATGCTTGAAAATGCATTTTATTATAACGCCTGATAAGCCATGTGGCTTTCGCGTTCGGAGCTTTGATTTATAACGGGCGTTCAGGCGAGAAAACGTTTACCCTAAATAATTACAATCGGTCAAAATACTGGAATATTGTTACAAGCTATATAGAAAAAGAAGTAAACAACTATTAAAACGTGTTCATGAGCGCTTTCAGCACAAATTGTTGCGATTTGAGATGCTCAAGACGAGTTTTTGTACGTTTTTTTTCTTATTTTCCTCTGAAAACGTATTTTCTTCTTAAAAACTCACGATGCTCCTTAAATTCGTGAAACAGACGCATTTATTCCGTGAAATTTGCCAAAACGCGTCATATCCCACATAAAAAATGATGATTTGCTGTAAATACAGCTCCTTTGTGACTAGGCCTGGTTTTGCGTTTAGGTCATAATACACTAAATAGTTTCCCTATATAATTCAATGTAAAAGCGACAACTTTGAGCGAAAATAAATGCAACATTTTGCACATAGAGACCCCCATAACCATACCTTTTCTTAAAGGCCATTCTAAGCGGAATCGATTTATGCAATAAAAAAGATATGTCATGTACAAAGCAAGAAAGAACTTGACACAAATCAAAATCGACTCTTTTGCAACTTTTTTTTTCGGCCGTTTCTTAGTGGAATGTAACCTTTTCTAGTGCAATGGTTTACTATAGTCTTCACGTGTATCATATTTCAGGGATTCAGTAGTGAACACCTATTCATGCCCTACCATTATCTCTGCAAGATAACACCCGAATAATGGTAAAAAGTGTAAAACATGCCTTCCTGTCAACTATGATATTTTTTTGAGAGTACAGCCCTACATGAAGCGATCATTTAGTGTATTGTAACCTATAAGACAACGTTAACTGTTAACATCGCGAAAAATAAGCACTTCTCGATACTTATAAACCTATTTTCTATGTGCATGCCAATTTTCAGACCGATCTTTCACGTAGAAATGCTTGAAAATGCATTTTATTATAACGCCTGATAAGCCATGTGGCTTTCGCGTTCGGAGCTTTGATTTATAACGGGCGTTCAGGCGAGAAAACGTTTACCCTAAATAATTACAATCGGTCAAAATACTGGAATATTGTTACAAGCTATATAGAAAAAGAAGTAAACAACTATTAAAACGTGTTCATGAGCGCTTTCAGCACAAATTGTTGCGATTTGAGATGCTCAAGACGAGTTTTTGTACGTTTTTTTTCTTATTTTCCTCTGAAAACGTATTTTCTTCTTAAAAACTCACGATGCTCCTTAAATTCGTGAAACAGACGCATTTATTCCGTGAAATTTGCCAAAACGCGTCATATCCCACATAAAAAATGATGATTTTCTGTAAATACAGCTCCTTTGTGACTAGGCCTGGTTTTGCGTATAAGACAACGTTAACTGTTAACATCGCGAAAAATAAGCACTTCTCGATACTTATAAACCTATTTTCTATGTGCATGCCAATTTTCAGACCGATCTTTCACGTAGAAATGCTTGAAAATGCATTTTATTATAACGCCTGATAAGCCATGTGGCTTTCGCGTTCGGAGCTTTGATTTATAACGGGCGTTCAGGCGAGAAAACGTTTACCCTAAATAATTACAATCGGTCAAAATACTGGAATATTGTTACAAGCTATATAGAAAAAGAAGTAAACAACTATTAAAACGTGTTCATGAGCGCTTTCAGCACACATTGTTGCGATTTGAGATGCTCAAGACGAGTTTTTGTACGTTTTTTTTCTTATTTTCCTCTGAAAACGTATTTTCTTCTTAAAAACTCACGATGCTCCTTAAATTCGTGAAACAGACGCATTTATTCCGTGAAATTTGCCAAAACGCGTCATATCCCACATAAAAAATGATGATTTGCTGTAAATACAGCTCCTTTGTGACTAGGCCTGGTTTTGCGTTTAGGTCATAATACACTAAATAGTTTCCCTATATAATTCAATGTAAAAGCGACAACTTTGAGCGAAAATAAATGCAACATTTTGCACATAGAGACCCCCATAACCATACCTTTTCTTAAAGGCCATTCTAAGCGGAATCGATTTATGCAATAAAAAAGATATGTCATGTACAAAGCAAGAAAGAACTTGACACAAATCAAAATCGACTCTTTTGCAACTTTTTTTTCGGCCGTTTCTTAGTGGAATGTAACCTTTTCTAGTGCAATGGTTTACTATAGTCTTCACGTGTATCATATTTCAGGGATTCAGTAGTGAACACCTATTCATGCCCTACCATTATCTCTGCAAGATAACACCCGAATAATGGTAAAAAGTGTAAAACATGCCTTCCTGTCAACTATGATATTTTTTTGAGAGTACAGCCCTACATGAAGCGATCATTTAGTGTATTGTAACCTATAAGACAACGTTAACTGTTAACATCGCGAAAAATAAGCACTTCTCGATACTTATAAACCTATTTTCTATGTGCATGCCAATTTTCAGACCGATCTTTCACGTAGAAATGCTTGAAAATGCATTTTATTATAACGCCTGATAAGCCATGTGGCTTTCGCGTTCGGAGCTTTGATTTATAACGGGCGTTCAGGCGAGAAAACGTTTACCCTAAATAATTACAATCGGTCAAAATACTGGAATATTGTTACAAGCTATATAGAAAAAGAAGTAAACAACTATTAAAACGTGTTCATGAGCGCTTTCAGCACAAATTGTTGCGATTTGAGATGCTCAAGACGAGTTTTTGTACGTTTTTTTTCTTATTTTCCTCTGAAAACGTATTTTCTTCTTAAAAACTCACGATGCTCCTTAAATTCGTGAAACAGACGCATTTATTCCGTGAAATTTGCCAAAACGCGTCATATCCCACATAAAAAATGATGATTTTCTGTAAATACAGCTCCTTTGTGACTAGGCCTGGTTTTGCGTATAAGACAACGTTAACTGTTAACATCGCGAAAAATAAGCACTTCTCGATACTTATAACCTATTTTCTATGTGCATGCCAATTTTCAGACCGATCTTTCACGTAGAAATGCTTGAAAATGCATTTTATTATAACGCCTGATAAGCCATGTGGCTTTCGCGTTCGGAGCTTTGATTTATAACGGGCGTTCAGGCGAGAAAACGTTTACCCTAAATAATTACAATCGGTCAAAATACTGGAATATTGTTACAAGCTATATAGAAAAAGAAGTAAACAACTATTAAAACGTGTTCATGAGCGCTTTCAGCACAAATTGTTGCGATTTGAGATGCTCAAGACGAGTTTTTGTACGTTTTTTTTCTTATTTTCCTCTGAAAACGTATTTTCTTCTTAAAAACTCACGATGCTCCTTAAATTCGTGAAACAGACGCATTTATTCCGTGAAATTTGCCAAAACGCGTCATATCCCACATAAAAAATGATGATTTGCTGTAAATACAGCTCCTTTGTGACTAGGCCTGGTTTTGCGTTTAGGTCATAATACACTAAATAGTTTCCCTATATAATTCAATGTAAAAGCGACAACTTTGAGCGAAAATAAATGCAACATTTTGCACATAGAGACCCCCATAACCATACCTTTTCTTAAAGGCCATTCTAAGCGGAATCGATTTATGCAATAAAAAAGATATGTCATGTACAAAGCAAGAAAGAACTTGACACAAATCAAAATCGACTCTTTTGCAACTTTTTTTTTCGGCCGTTTCTTAGTGGAATGTAACCTTTTCTAGTGCAATGGTTTACTATAGTCTTCACGTGTATCATATTTCAGGGATTCAGTAGTGAACACCTATTCATGCCCTACCATTATCTCTGCAAGATAACACCCGAATAATGGTAAAAAGTGTAAAACATGCCTTCCTGTCAACTATGATATTTTTTTGAGAGTACAGCCCTACATGAAGCGATCATTTAGTGTATTGTAACCTATAAGACAACGTTAACTGTTAACATCGCGAAAAATAAGCACTTCTCGATACTTATAAACCTATTTTCTATGTGCATGCCAATTTTCAGACCGATCTTTCACGTAGAAATGCTTGAAAATGCATTTTATTATAACGCCTGATAAGCCATGTGGCTTTTCGCGTTCGGAGCTTTGATTTATAACGGGCGTTCAGGCGAGAAAACGTTTACCCTAAATAATTACAATCGGTCAAAATACTGGAATATTGTTACAAGCTATATAGAAAAAGAAGTAAACAACTATTAAAACGTGTTCATGAGCGCTTTCAGCACAAATTGTTGCGATTTGAGATGCTCAAGACGAGTTTTTGTACGTTTTTTTTCTTATTTTCCTCTGAAAACGTATTTTCTTCTTAAAAACTCACGATGCTCCTTAAATTCGTGAAACAGACGCATTTATTCCGTGAAATTTGCCAAAACGCGTCATATCCCACATAAAAAATGATGATTTTCTGTAAATACAGCTCCTTTGTGACTAGGCCTGGTTTTGCGTATAAGACAACGTTAACTGTTAACATCGCGAAAAATAAGCACTTCTCGATACTTATAAACCTATTTTCTATGTGCATGCCAATTTTCAGACCGATCTTTCACGTAGAAATGCTTGAAAATGCATTTTATTATAACGCCTGATAAGCCATGTGGCTTTCGCGTTCGGAGCTTTGATTTATAACGGGCGTTCAGGCGAGAAAACGTTTACCCTAAATAATTACAATCGGTCAAAATACTGGAATATTGTTACAAGCTATATAGAAAAAGAAGTAAACAACTATTAAAACGTGTTCATGAGCGCTTTCAGCACACATTGTTGCGATTTGAGATGCTCAAGACGAGTTTTTGTACGTTTTTTTTCTTATTTTCCTCTGAAAACGTATTTTCTTCTTAAAAACTCACGATGCTCCTTAAATTCGTGAAACAGACGCATTTATTCCGTGAAATTTGCCAAAACGCGTCATATCCCACATAAAAAATGATGATTTGCTGTAAATACAGCTCCTTTGTGACTAGGCCTGGTTTTGCGTTTAGGTCATAATACACTAAATAGTTTCCCTATATAATTCAATGTAAAAGCGACAACTTTGAGCGAAAATAAATGCAACATTTTGCACATAGAGACCCCCATAACCATACCTTTTCTTAAAGGCCATTCTAAGCGGAATCGATTTATGCAATAAAAAAGATATGTCATGTACAAAGCAAGAAAGAACTTGACACAAATCAAAATCGACTCTTTTGCAACTTTTTTTTTCGGCCGTTTCTTAGTGGAATGTAACCTTTTCTAGTGCAATGGTTTACTATAGTCTTCACGTGTATCATATTTCAGGGATTCAGTAGTGAACACCTATTCATGCCCTACCATTATCTCTGCAAGATAACACCCGAATAATGGTAAAAAGTGTAAAACATGCCTTCCTGTCAACTATGATATTTTTTTGAGAGTACAGCCCTACATGAAGCGATCATTTAGTGTATTGTAACCTATAAGACAACGTTAACTGTTAACATCGCGAAAAATAAGCACTTCTCGATACTTATAAACCTATTTTCTATGTGCATGCCAATTTTCAGACCGATCTTTCACGTAGAAATGCTTGAAAATGCATTTTATTATAACGCCTGATAAGCCATGTGGCTTTCGCGTTCGGAGCTTTGATTTATAACGGGCGTTCAGGCGAGAAAACGTTTACCCTAAATAATTACAATCGGTCAAAATACTGGAATATTGTTACAAGCTATATAGAAAAAGAAGTAAACAACTATTAAAACGTGTTCATGAGCGCTTTTCAGCACAAATTGTTGCGATTTGAGATGCTCAAGACGAGTTTTTGTACGTTTTTTTTCTTATTTTCCTCTGAAAACGTATTTTCTTCTTAAAAACTCACGATGCTCCTTAAATTCGTGAAACAGACGCATTTATTCCGTGAAATTTGCCAAAACGCGTCATATCCCACATAAAAAATGATGATTTTCTGTAAATACAGCTCCTTTGTGACTAGGCCTGGTTTTGCGTATAAGACAACGTTAACTGTTAACATCGCGAAAAATAAGCACTTCTCGATACTTATAAACCTATTTTCTATGTGCATGCCAATTTTCAGACCGATCTTTCACGTAGAAATGCTTGAAAATGCATTTTATTATAACGCCTGATAAGCCATGTGGCTTTCGCGTTCGGAGCTTTGATTTATAACGGGCGTTCAGGCGAGAAAACGTTTACCCTAAATAATTACAATCGGTCAAATACTGGAATATTGTTACAAGCTATATAGAAAAAGAAGTAAACAACTATTAAAACGTGTTCATGAGCGCTTTCAGCACACATTGTTGCGATTTGAGATGCTCAAGACGAGTTTTTGTACGTTTTTTTTCTTATTTTCCTCTGAAAACGTATTTTCTTCTTAAAAACTCACGATGCTCCTTAAATTCGTGAAACAGACGCATTTATTCCGTGAAATTTGCCAAACGCGTCATATCCCACATAAAAAAATGATGATTTGCTGTAAATACAGCTCCTTTGTGACTAGGCCTGGTTTTGCGTTAGGTCATAATACACTAAATAGTTTCCCTATATAATTCAATGTAAAAGCGACAACTTTGAGCGAAAATAAATGCAACATTTTGCACATAGAGACCCCCATAACCATACCTTTTCTTAAAGGCCATTCTAAGCGGAATCGATTTATGCAATAAAAAAGATATGTCATGTACAAAGCAAGAAAGAACTTGACACAAATCAAAATCGACTCTTTTGCAACTTTTTTTTTTTCGGCCGTTTCTTAGTGGAATGTAACCTTTTCTAGTGCAATGGTTTACTATAGTCTTCACGTGTATCATATTTCAGGGATTCAGTAGTGAACACCTATTCATGCCCTACCATTATCTCTGCAAGATAACACCCGAATAATGGTAAAAAGTGTAAAACATGCCTTCCTGTCAACTATGATATTTTTTTTGAGAGTACAGCCCTACATGAAGCGATCATTTAGTGTATTGTAACCTATAAGACAACGTTAACTGTTAACATCGCGAAAAATAAGCACTTCTCGATACTTATAAACTATTTTTCTATGTGCATGCCCAATTTTCAGACCGATCTTTCACGTAGAAATGCTTGAAAATGCATTTTTATTATAACGCCTGATAAGCCATGTGGCTTTCGCGTTCGGAGCTTTGATTTATACCGGGCGTTCAGGCGAGGAAAACGTTTACCCTAAATAATTACAATCGGTCAAAATACTGGAATATTGTTACAAGCTATAAGAAAAGAAGTAAACAACTATTAAACGTGTTCATGAGCGCTTTCAGCACAAATTTGTGCGATCTGAGATGCTCAAGACGAGTTTTTGTTACGTTTTTTTTTTTCTTATTTTCCTCTGAAAACGTATATTTTCTTCTTAAAACCACCGATGCTCCTTAAATTCTGTGAAACAGACGCATTTATTCCGTGAATTTGCCAAAACGCGTCATATCCCACATTAAAAAATGATGATTTTCTGTAAATACAGTCCTTTGTGACTAGGCCTGGTTTTTGCGATCTATAAGACAACGTTTAACTGTTAACACTCGCGAAAAATAAGCACTTCTCGATACTTATAAACCTATTTTCTATGTGCATGCCAATTTTCAGACCGATCTTTCCCGTAGAAATGCTTGAAAATGCATTTTATTATAACGCCTGATAAGCCCATGTGGCTTTCGCGCTTCGGAGCTTTGATTTATAACGGGCGTTCAGGCGACGAAAAGTTTTACCCCTAACTAATTACCATCGGTCAAAAATACTGGAATATTGTTACAAGCTATATAGAAAAAGAAGTAAACCACTATTAAAACGGTTCATGAGCGCTTTCAGACAAATTGTTGCGATTTGAGATGCTCAAGACGAGTTTTTGTACGTTTTTTTCTTATTTTCTCTCTGAAAACGTATTTTCTTCTTTAAAAACTCACGATGCTCCTTAAATTCGTGAAACAGACGCATTTATTCCGTGAAATTTGCCAAAACGCGTCATATCCCACATAAAAAATGATGATTTTTGTAAATACAGCTCCTTTGTGACTAGGCCTGGTTTTGCGGATAAGACAACGTTAACTGTTAACCATCGCGGAAAAATAACACTTCTCGATACTATAAACCTATTTTCATGTGCATGCAATTTTCAGACCGTCTTTCACGTAGAAATGCTTGAAATGCATTTTATTATAACGCCGATAAGCATGGGCTTTCGCGTTCGGAGCTTTGATTTATAACGGGCGTTCAGGCGAGAAAACGTACCCTAAATAATTACAATCGGTCAAAATACGGAATATTGTACAAGCTCTATAGAAAACAAGTAGTATAACAAAACTATTTTTAAAACGTGTTCATGAGCGCTTCAGCACAAATTGTTGCGATTTGAGATGCTCAAGACGAGTTTTTGTACGTTTTTTTTTCTTATTTTCCTCTGCTGAAAACGTTAGTCTTCTTTAAAAACTCACGATGCTCCTTAATTCGTGAAAAACAGACGCATTTATCCGTTGAAATTTGCCAAAACGCGTCATAATCCCACATAAAAAATGATGATTTGCTGTAAATACAGCTCCTTTGTGACTAGGCCATGGTTTTGCGTTTAGGTCTAAACACTAAATAGTTTCCCTATATAATTCAATGTTAACAGCGACAACTTTGAGCGAAAATAAATGCAACATTTTTTGCAATAGAGACCCCCATTCCATACCTTTCTAAAAGGCCTTCTAAGCGGAATCGATTTATGCAATAAACAGATATGGTCATGTACAAAGCAAGAAAGAATTGAACACAAATCAAGATGCTCAAGACGAGTTTTGTAC